>NC_136493.1:72770949-72860949 GCF_053919585.1 Euprymna scolopes | reverse complement strand
AAAAAATGGCTTGTTTCGTTTAATCCTGTTAAGACTCAACTATTGTCCTTCAATCGCAGGCGTATCACTTTTCTCTGAGATTCTTATGGATGGTTTTGCTCTCGATGAGAAATCGACTTTAAAACTTCTTGGTTTTTCTTTCTAATCGAATTTTTCTTTGAATGAATATATTAGATCCATTTCTTTCTTTCTGATTTCACTTCATTATCACATATTATCACTTATTATTATTATTATTATTATTATTATTAAAATTATGTCTATAAAGATTTTTTAAACATTGTAGAAAAAGCATTTAAGTACCCACATAGATACAGTACTATACTTAATAAAAACCCTATTAAGATTTCTAATGCAACAATGCCTTACTTTGCTCAGACAGTAATCATATCAAATAATAAGAAAATAAAAGCAGCCCAAGCAATTTCTTTCCCCTTAGCCCCTAAAACTAATCGTACTTGCCAAAAACAGTGTGAGTACACTCTCAAAAATGACGTAAAGTCGTTGTATATGCTTGAGATACAAACTAGATCCTCCCAAATAAATAATCTCCCTTCAATTAACAACGACTCAACACTTGATTATGCTAACTATTCCACCAAGGAAAAACACTAACAGTATGGATAATACTAGCATTTCGCCTAACAATTCCCATAATAGGAATACTCACAAATCATTTCTTTTTGCTAACCATATTAGTGCCTCTCCTCCAGTTCCCTCCATAAATAATCACAGTAATTATGATCTACTTTCTTTCCCCTTTCTAAACAATTATAGAAATCATTATTCCAGCAACAATAGCCAGATTCCATGCAAAACATACACATAGATTGGATTCACTTCTACTTTAATTAAGCTAAGAATCTTTAACCACACATCTTCATTGCATAATATGAATACTGATAATAATAAAGTCACATTTTTAACGACTTTAATAAAAAAAAAAATAGATCTAAGAACAGGTTTTATTCTATCAATTGAGCCTATTTCAGTAAATCTAAATCATAGACCCCAGGATCCAACTCATATCATCTGTGCAGTTTTGAGACTGTAAGGATAATAACATCCCCTCAAAGTAAAAATATGATTAATACGAAAAGCGAACTGATTTTCAATGCAAACGCAAGAAAAGATATAAATAAAGCAACTTTGTAATCACTAAACCTCTATTAAATCTCCTGAATTGAAATAATTCCTATATTTCACAAAACATCCATCAGCTTATTTTCTAAAACATTAGCCCTTAATTGTTTCATTAACCGTTTAATTCATTGATTTAGTACGCCACTAATGACTTTAGTTATCCATAAGTAGGCAATCACCCTTTTGAATCCCTTTAGACTTTCAAGTGTCCTTTAACATCTGTATATTTAATTATAATCTTAAAATAATTTTCGAGATTTTCCATAATATTCTAAAAATAACATTTAAAAACTAAATACTATACTTTCTAATCCTATCATTTATTTATAATTATCTATATATCATCAGTATGGCTAGCATTATTATTATAACTACTTTCAGATTATATTTTATTATTATCATTTTTTTTTTTTTTTTTTTACATGGAGTTCACCACTTATCAAAGTCCAATGGCCACTCGGGGATAAGGGTTATTGCGTGTACAGTAATCAATGGGATAGTGTAGCAATAGTATTGGAGAATTGACAAGGTCTCATTACTTAGCGGGGGTGGTTCATCAGGAATTTGTTTGTGTTGGACTTGAAGACATCCAGGTTGAAGTCGGGAGGGAAACAGACAAGTGGAACAGAGTTCCACAGGCGTGCAGTTCTAAGAAAGAAGCTTTGTTCATAGAATCTACATTTTGATTTAGACACAGATAAGGAGTGGGGAAAATTATTGACGGTGGTTTCAGCTAGTTTTGAAAAAAAATGGCGAGGGGGGACCAGAGATTGGAGCTCAGACGAGCACTTGCCATGGAAATAAGGATAGAACAAAGACAGGCTCGCTACATCTCTTCTGTGGGAGAGAGGTTGCAGGTTAAAGAAAAGGGCATATCCCACCAAGCCACGAAGTCTATTTTGTACTCTGTCAAGGCAGGATAGGCTATTTTTAGCAGCTCCTGCTCAGATGTGGCAGCAGTACTCCATCTTTGAACGTACTTGTCTCTTATATAGATAGAGAATTGCATCATTAGTGAGATATCTTCTGGAGCGGTAGAAGGATCCCACCATTTTCCCAGCGACCTTGGTCACAGACCTGATGTATGTGTTCCATTTAAGATCAGGAGTAAAGATCAAACCCAGAAGCTTATCAAAACATGGGGCCTCCTCTAGAAGAGAGCCATCCATTTCAATTGATGCCGGATGGGGATCAGAGCGTTTATGATGTAGAGATAGGAGCTTGTCTTAGATGCATTAAAGGTAACCAGCCACCTCTTCCCCCACTGTACCACGTGCTCAAGATCAGAGGAGAGAGAATCAGAGAGAACATCATCATTTACGGCCTTTGATGTGTTGCCATAGATGGTCATGTCATCAGCATAGATATCAACGAAGGATTTTAGTATGTGTTTTGGGAGATCATTGATGTAGATCAGGAAGAGAGTTGGGCCCAGTATGGACCCCTGAGGGACTCCAGCATTAATACTGTGGGCCTCTGATTTCTGCCCATCAAACACTACTCTTATGAGCCTATCAGAGAGAAATTAATGATCGAGAAAACATTTTCAGTTATACCGTAGCTGGAAATCTTGCGTAGTAGGCCTTTATGCCAAACCTTATTGGAGGCCTTTCATATGTCGAGAGCAATTACCCTAGAAATGAAGCCTTTGTCGAGAGATTCGCTAATCCTATGAGATATAACCATTAGCATATTTGCTGTAGATCTAGCAGAACGGAAACCATATTGCGTGTCGCTAAGAAGGTTATTTCTGCTGAGGTGGTTGACTACTTCTCTATTTATTGTGGATTCCAGCAACTTACTCATGACACACAGGAGACTTATTGGTCCGTACTGAGAGGGAGATGACATCACCTGAATTCTTAAATACAGGGCATACTGATGAGGTTTTCCAGGGTGTTGGGAAGCACTTCTCCTTAAGGCAACGCTTAAAGTTTGGTAAGTATGGGGGCAAGTTCTGGTTATAATTTTTTTAACACTATAGTAGGAATACCATCAGGACCAGTTGCTTTACTGGAGTCAAGGTTCTTGATTAGCTTGGCGACCTCATGCACAGATATTTGTATGTTGCATAGCGTGTTGTCTGTTATAGGAGGAAATATGGGGAGTTGATGGCCTTCGTCACACAGGGTAGAATTTGCAGCAAAGTTTTTGGCAAATAGTTTGACCTTGTCGGATGCTGCCAAGATGACCTCTAGTCCATTGATAATGGTGGGGATAGAACGCACGCTTCTGTATAGGATCCTATTTGCTATTTGCCAGAACTGGTGGGAACCAAGCCGCTGCTCAGCTACTTTGGATTTAACGGATTGAGCATATAGCTCTCTTGCATTTTTTATTACTCTTTCACAGTAGTTGCTAGCGGTCTTGAAAGCAGCTTTAGTTTCAGTGCATCTATTACGTTGGTAGCTACAGAAAAAGTGATTTTGTGTGCGATGGCAGCAGCACATTCAGGGGAGAACCATGGCTGGCTGTTAGGTTTTTGTTGGAATTTCTTGGATGGTATGAATTGGTCTATGCCAACAAGTAACCATTCAGTCAGGTTTGATAATATAGAGGACACATCCTTTTTAAACATGGAATGGAGAGGTAGATCAGATATGAATGTATGGAAGGTATCCCAGTCCGCCATAGAGTATTGGTATACAGTACGGTGGAGAGGTACATCTGTAGTTTTATTATATTTAATTTTTTATCTTAACTGATACGATGCAGTGGTCAGAGGATCCCAGAGGAGATAGAATGGAACATGAGCATAGCTAAGGGGAAGTGGATAGAAAAAGGTCTAGAAGGTTTGTGTACTGACTGGTAGTATCCGGCACATGGGTGGGCTTGCAGACAAACTGAGTGAGGTCATAGGCAATGGCAAAATCATGACAGAACCTCCCCTCATCATCAGTCTTATTTGAGTGGGTCAGCCATTCCACATTATAGACATTGAAGTCACCGCAAATGTGAATGTTAGCCGAGGGATGAGTAGACAGGATGTGGTCAATTTTCTCTGATGTACTCTTAAAGACAGTAACTCCGCTGTTGTGGGGGTGATAGAGGGAAAATATAAATACGGTGGTGTAAGCAAGTGCAACGCGGAAGCACATATAAGGTAGATTAGGGTCTTCTCTGGGGATATCCCTGCCACATGGAAAGCCATCTTTAATGTAGGCACATATTCCATGCCTGTGGCGATCTTGGGGGTCAGATTTAGATGTTAAGTTAGAGTATCCTTTAATTATGAACTCATCTAGGGAGACTACTGCATGGTCCCGCATCCATTCACCAAATGGCAATACAGCAGCCCCAGTACTTTGCACCTTCTGATAGGACAGCCTCCTTAGTGGTTATTCCAAGCTTCGGGTCCCTGACTATCAGGCGGTTAACGTCAGCCCAGATGAAAACGTTTACCTCCAGCACTCTTACTAGTGACATAGCTGCAAGGATAGACATAGGGACAGAAAATTTTCGACATCTCAGACTACTGTTCATGAAGTACTACCGACCTGGGAAGCAGCTTTTTCTTCATCCTTTGTCAGAAACATCACCCATTAGAAATGAGGACTGAGGGACAAAAAAGGAGAAGCGAGAGTTACTGGAGCTGCTGATAAGACTCACTGCATTATCTACTCTCCAAAAAAAAAAATGAAAAAAAAAATGGTAAGAAGGACTTATTTATATCTATTTAGTAGAAGTCATTTGCCCATTTCCAGTTTAGAATAGAATTTGAAGATATTTTCATGATGTTTCATTAATATTAATATTATTTCCATTTTTATCACTCAATTATTATTAATATTATCATTGATAACAATATTATTATCAATATTGCTATTAAGATTATATCTATATTTTCTCTAATATTATTCAATCATTTTATCTGTATGCTAAAATCACGTTTCCTTTTCTTTCACTACCACTAAATTGAAAGTCAAACTACTTACATACTTTGATCCTCTATGCTGTTTTTAATTCACAACCCAGTTATTTCAGTGAGACTTTTTCTAAATCACAATGATTACGTTGGATGTTTGTTTATTTGTATCTAATACTTGCAGTTCCATTTTGCTTTGTCTTGCATTTTGGTCATTTTTTGTCCTTTGTATGCGGGATGACATTGCCATATTTAGGTTATTATGCTTTTAGTAGTTTTATTTTCAATGCAGTTTTTGTTTCTATCATTTTTATTTAGGAATTTGATTTGTGATTTGTATCCTGAGTTTTTAAGGGCTTCATTGTAATATTTTTCATTTTTGTTAAATATACATTTGTTAGAAGATAGTCTAGAAATTCTTAAAAAGACATTGGGAACTATTTATTTCAATATTGATTTAAGGTGGTTTGATTCATTATGAACATATAGTACAGATTGGTTAGGTTTATGAAAGGGTTCAAAAGTAGAGTTTTAACGATTTAAGGTTATGTCTAAGAAATTAACTATTCTTTTTATTAGAGTCGATTTTTATAGCAAGTCCATAATTTTTTAAATAATTTATGTAAGGATTAAATTGTTTTTTCGTAATTGTTATTTGTGGAGTTTGTTATGAAAAGTGCATAATCTCTGTATAGGCCTCTTTCAAGTTTGAATTGTTCATGGAGTATAGAATTAAATAAAATAAATAAATTAAATAACTACTTTAACCAATCTACCAATCAAATACAAACTAACCCATTACATACCAATGCCGCCCCTAATCTACCTGACAACAAATACATTAAACAAAACGCAATCTACTTCGGTTTCACATCTGGACTTATTAAACATAGGATTTCAACCCACAGACACTCTTTTAAAAGTCCCTCCCTGGTGAACTAAACCAGTCTATCCAAACATATTTGGCAACAGATGATAAGAATATTTCATTCGATTTGAAATGGGAAATAATAGGATCATACAAAGTATATATGCCGGGGGACAGATTCTGTACACTTTGTAGATATGAAGCCCTTAATAATAATGGCAAAAAATCTTCGAAAGATTAAAGCAAGCAACAGTAAACGTAGTCACTAGTTTCGTCTTCTCTGCACCAGCCTCTCGAACCAAAGGTTCTCAAGTCCCTCACCACCCTTACTAAAGGCACGCCTCCATGCTGGTTTATCTTCGGCTAGCCCTTGAGATTTTAAAATATTATGATATCAAAAATAACACCATTTTCCTAAATTCAAAAGATGAGCTTTTCTCTCCATGCATTCATAAACATTGGTTTAGATTTAACAAATATAAACTACCATAAGTCATTAAAAATGTTTCTTATTAATAATCCATCTTAGAATTTGTAATTTATAATTTAATAACTTTATTAATAAAATTTATATCATCGTTATTATTATTATATCTGATATACTTACCATTATTTTATATCTTATTTAAATATCTATTTAAATTTAACCTTTGAATGTTACTATTTTTATTAAGTTCAATAAATAAATAAATGATTAAAATATTATTAATTTTATTTAATTACTTTCAATAAGACCCTAGTGTTTTGATGTGATGTTTTGAATACAATAAACTAGTTATGACCAAAGTTTCATTTCATTCGGACAAAACACTAAGAAACAGAAACGGGGCCTAATTAAAGTTGGGGCCCGTTTTGAGGGGGTCACCATATATATATATATATATATATATATATATATCTGTGTTAAATTTTCTTAAAAACATCTTATTATGACTTCATATTTAAACCAAATTCAGCTTTATAATTTTATTCTAATTTTTATTCTCAACTTATCTTACTTTGTTATCCTTTATATTTTGATATTTTCCAGATACATCCGCCTTACTTAAAATTGCTAGGTTTATTTATGTTGTCTTTAAAAAAAAAAAAAGAACTCCACCCAATATTTTTGCTGATGAGAAGACTTTGTTTAAAAAAAAAACTATATGTTAAAATTATTGTCCATGACCTAATGTCTATCTCAATAAAAACATCGTTTCCGAAACGATTATACAATTTATTGGCTTTGTTGTGTTCCTTCTTATTAAACAGATTTTTAATTTTAATTTGAATTATAAATTATCAATCATCTAACTAAATATATATATACTAGCAAAAGTACCCGTCATTGACTGGGTTCAAAAACAGCCTACAGAAAATGGACTCTGATTTATGAAAGTATGATAGGTTATGAAAAGGAAGGGCTGTAAAGAGATAGCTTAAAATTCAGGGGTATCAAAACCAAAGCAAAATATGATGAAAGTAAAAATAAAATAGATAAACCCCATAATTCATTATACCATACCTGTTCACACTGAAACACTTATCACAATATTCTGTGGATCTATATTAAAAAACCTTGTTAAACACAGACCCCACAATTTTATTATACCATATTTCTTCAAACTGAAACATAATTATCAAAGTATACTTATGTAGATAGATATTAAAAGTCTTTATTAAAGTTTGTGCCTATTTCCATTCTATGTAGGCCAGGCGGGAACGCAGACTCCACAATTATATTATACCATCCCTATTTAAGTTAAAACATACTTATCAAAATATTATTATGTACACTTATATAAAAAAACACTTGTAAATTTTTTTTTAATTTTACATTTTTTATTTTCATACGTTTTGGACAACGTGCGAACGCAGACCCCAAAAATTTTAATGAACCACCGTTCTGCAGTATCAAACATACCAATTCTTGTGTCTCGATAATCTTCTATCATTATATGTAATCAGTTTTTAAAAATAGTCAAGCATATGGGAGCCTATTCGTGACCACACACACACACACACCCACACACACACACACACACACACACACACACACACACACACACACACACACACACACACACACGCACAGAGCTTTATATTATATACATATATATTTATATTCATATTGATATAAATGGATGTATGTATATCGATATATATATGATATATATATATATATGATATATATACATACATTTATATATATATTGATATATATATATTTACATATATATATTGATATATAGATATTTTGATATATATATATTGATATATATATATATATTGATATATATATATATTGATATATATATATATTGATATATATATATATTGATATATATATATATTGATATATATATATATATATATTAATATATATATATATATATATATATATATATTGATATATATATATTGATATATATATATTGATATATATATACATTGATATATATATTGATATATATATTGATATATATATATATATATATATATATATATTGATATATATATATTGATATGTATATATATATATTGATATATATATATATATATATTGATATATATATTGATATATATATTGATATATATATATATAGATATATATATATATTGATATATATATATATTGATATGTATATATATATTGATATATATATATATATTGATATATATATTGATATATATATTGATATATATATATATTGATATGTATATATATATATTGATATATATATATTGACATATATATATATTGATATATATATATTGATATATATATTGATATGTATATATATATTGATATATATATATTGATATATATATATGTATTGATATATATATATATTGATATGTATATACATATTGATATATATATATGTATTGATATATATATATATATTGATATGTATATACATATTGATATGTATATATATCTATATATATATATATATTGATATATATATATATTGATATGTATATATATCTATATATATATTGATATATATATATATTGATTTATATATATATATATTGATATATATATATTGATATATATATTGATATATATATATATTTATATACATTGATATATATATATATTGATATATATATATATATATTGATATATATATAAATATTGATATATATATTGATATATATATAAATATTGATATATATATATTGATATATATAAATATTGATATATATATTTATGTATATATATTGATATATATATTGATATATATAAATATTGATATATATATATTGATGTATATATATTGATATATATATATTGATATATATATTGATATATATATATTGATATATATATGTTGATATACATATATTGATATATATATATTGATATATATATATATTGATATATATATTTATATATATATATTGATATATATATATTGATATATATATATTGATATATATATATTGATATATATATTGATATATATATTGATATATATATATTGATATATATATATTGATATATATATATATTGGTATATATATATATATTGATATATATATATATATTGATATATATGTATTGATATATGTATAGTGATATATATATAGTGATATATATATTGATATATATATATATATTTTGATATATATATATATTGATATATATACATTAATATATATATAGTGATATATATATTGATATATATATATATATTGATATATATATATTGATATATATTGATATATATATATTGATATATATATATATTGATATATATATATATTGATATATATATATTGATATATATATATTGATATATATATATATTGATATATATATATTGATATATATATTTTGATGTATATATATTGATGTATATATATTGATATATATATATATATATTGATATATATATTGATGTATATATATTGATGTATATATATTGATATATATACATATTGATATATATATTGATATATATATATATTGATGTATATATATTGATGTATATATATTGATATATATATATTGATATATATATATATATTTATATATATTGATATATGTATATATTTATATATATATTGATATATATAAATATATCAATATATATCAATATATATATTGATATATATATATTGATATATATATTGATATATGTATATATTTATATATATATATATTGATATATATAAATATATCAATATATATCAATATATATATATTGATATATATATTGATATATATATATTGATATATGCATATATTTATATATATATTGATATATATAAATATATCAATATATATCAATATATATAACAATATATATATTGATATATATATATATATATATATATTGATATATATATTTATTTAGAGTTGATGAAACGCAGAATATTCAGTGTCACTTAATCGCCATATACATTTTATAACTTATAAACTTGCTCTTTCTACGTATTGAGCACTTTTGAATTTAATACTTACAGTTTACGCATGAATCTGTACTTTCGTATAGTAATTTTATGTGAGTAAATTAAGTAGTTATATTGATATGTATATATATTTATATTGATATGTATATATATTTATATTGATATATATATATAGATATATATATTTATATATATATTGATATATATATATATTTATATATATATTTTGTATATATATATATATTTATATATATATTCATATATATATATTTATATATATATAAATATATCAATATATATATATCAATACATTTATATATATCAATATATATATCTATATATATCAATTCATGTTGATATACATATTTGATATAGATACATATTGATATGTATATACTGATATATATATATATATTGATATGTATATATTGATATATATATTGATATATATATATATATATTGATATGTATATATTGATATATATATATTGATATATATATATATATTGATATATATATATATTGATACATATATATATTGATATATATTTATATTGATATATATATATTGATATATATATATATTGATACATATATATATTGATACATATATATATTGATATATATATATATTGACATATATAAATTGATATATATATATTGATATATATATATATATTAATATATATATATATATATTGGTATATATATATATTGTAGTATATTGATATATATATTGATATATGTATATTTATATATATATATATATATTGATATATATATATATTGATATATATATATATATTGGTATATATATATATTGTTATATATTGATATATATATATTGATATATGTATATTTATATATATATATTGATATATATATATTGATATATATATATTGATATATATATATTGATATATATATATTGATATATATTGATATATATATATTGATATATGTATATTTATATATATATATATTGCTATATATATGTATTTATTGATATGTATATTGATAGATATATATTGATATATATATATAAATATTGATGTATATATATATATATATATATTTATATATATATTTTTATATATATATATGTATATATATGTATATATATTGGTATATATATATATATATATATATATATATATTGATATATTTATGTATATATATATATTTAGATATCTATATATATAAAAATGTAACTCTTGGGTCGTTCGCAATTAATAGTCTAAAAACCACTGGACGTATGGCTTCCACGTTTTGGTATAATATGTTTACTGTATCCATGTGTGTTTTTATACATTTCTTTTTGACTATAACTATATACTTAATTTTTGTATGATAAATAGGTTGTTTTCTTTGTACCGATAGGCTATTTTTTATTTAGGGACAATTGTTCATTACCGCTTCCTGTCACGTGACCAGTGTTTCCAATTTAGCGGTTTTCCTGCTAGACCTGGAGATTTCGTTTGCAATCTAGTTTTGAATTCTAGAAAATCTTTACGCACCCACATACCCACAATTTTAGATTAAAAAATAAAGAAAAGCGCTTGAAAATACTTTAAAACATAAAATAAACTCATTCATGTAAGTAAAAAAAAGTAGCATTTATTGCCTTTGGTAACAATTATTTATTGATTATTTGTTTTGTTTTTCACCTTTTTTTCGGCTAACTATTCTTAAATCTCGCTATAAAATCGATTTTTTCAAGTACATTTTCGGTGGGTGGGGGTATTCCAACCTCCGAAGTTTATTTTAAAATATGATATAAGCAATCCCGCTTATTTAGAAGTATTTAATCGAAAAGTGTAAAAAGCAAGAAACAACGGCAAAAAAAACTTATACCAATGCAGTAGAATTTAATTATCCACCAACCTAAATACTTTTAACATGCTAAAACAAAGTTTTTTTGTTTTTTTTATTTTTCTAATTTCAAAATATATTGCACCATTATTGTGATGCTTATTTTGCAGTATATTTCAATTTAACTTTTATTATAAAAAGTTTGAGTTTATGATTTGTTTCTTGCAAAAAAAAAATACCCTCTCTGAAAAAAACAGGTAAAACTAGCTGATAAAATATATAAGCCTTCTGGGGAGCTAACCGCTTCAATATAATTCCAGAAACATATAGTAAGAAAACACGATACATTTTATATATTTAACATACTATATTTATAATTTTTTTAGTGTAGGAAGTTAAAATATGGAGTTTTTTGGGGGGCAGGGGGTGAATTAGCAATTTTTGAAAATTTCAGATGATAAAAGTTAAAAATCTAGCGATTTCTGGACATTTCTTTCTCCTGATCTCGCGGATTTTTTTAAATGTCAGAAAAGGATATTTTGGCCTCACAGGCTTAATGTAAACATAATGTGTTTACAATATCGGTAAATTTTCATTGGGTTTAATCACATGATTATTGATAATGTAACCATGGGATTGAAATTTGATTTTAATTAACAGCACGTGGTCGTTTGCTATCAAATATTCATCGAAAAATGGAAGGTACAGACAATGAATGCCGACGCTCAAAGTGTATAAACATGTTTACCCTTCCCTTTACTTAAAAATTCACTAAAAATCAGGAAATTAACCAATTTTAGTGAAAATGTCAGTATTTATCAAATAATGATCGCAGAATATAATGAACTAATTATATTTACTTAACTCTTAGTGAAAATGTTTTATTTTGTTTAAACAAAAAATACCTTTACTAAAATTATGGCTTTCAGTAGTAAATAAAAACGCAAGAATTTATTTTTACTTTTTTTATATAAATAAAGCATCGTAATTTGTAACAATAAAAAATAATTTTTACAGGAACATTCCGAAAAAAGCTCCTAAAGTCCGTATTAATAAATTCGAAGAAAAATAAATTTCTCACATACTATCAGGAAATAAAAGATTCAATTAGATTCCTATTTCAGTCACCTAAATTATTTAGGGTGAAATGAGTTTAGGAATTTATAGCCAAACATAATTTTTTTTTTTGCTTAAAAAAATAGCATTAATACAGTAAGTTATGTA
The DNA here is from genome assembly GCF_053919585.1 of Euprymna scolopes. Lineage (NCBI taxonomy): Eukaryota > Metazoa > Mollusca > Cephalopoda > Sepiida > Sepiolidae > Euprymna > Euprymna scolopes. Next base: position 72,847,633 of record NC_136493.1, on the reverse strand, counting down.
AAATTTGCATAGAATTCTCTGCTTTACGGTTGTTGTAAAAATGGAACGGAAATTTGAATTTCGTTCCCTTTTAAATTCGGTACATTTTTACATTACGCCCAACTCATCGTTCACACTTTACACTTGAACTTTTATTAGCTTTTCGGGTATTCTGGCAAGGTTAGGGGTGTCTATTCCGAAAGCCGTTCTAACATGGGTAGATTGGTAGGTGTATCAGAAATTTTGTGAAAAATAGTGAATAATTCCACCCCGTCTTTCCGAGCTTATAACTCCTCGAAAAATGTGACTCAAGCTCTAATTTTTTTTTCAATTAAAGGAGCAAGGAGCAAGGTTTCATTAAAAAAAAAACAAAAAAAAACAACCAACGTGTTTTTTTAAAGGTTTTAAACTTCGGACTTTACAGGTAAATTTCTAAAAACACTACTTTTTTTGTTTTAAATTTGAATATATTATTTATTGACCTTTTCTCTTCAATTTGTGATAGATAACACTTTGGTGAGTAAATTAATTATTTACTTTTTAATAGACATTTTAAAATGGGAGGCGTGAATTATTCGACCCCCTGTCTTTCCAAGCTTACAACTACTCGAAAAATGTAATTCAAGCCCTAATTATTTTTCAATTAAAGGAGCAAGGACCAACGTTTCATTAAAAAAAAACTACAAAAAACAACAACGTGGTTTAAAAAAAACTTCGAACTTTACAGGTAAATTTCTAAAAACACTACTTTTTTTGTTTTGAATTTGAATATATCATTTACTGACCTTTTCTCTTCAATTTGTGATATATAAAACTTTGGTGTGTAAATTCATTATTTACTTTTTAATAGACACTTGAAAATAGGGGGGGCGTGAATGTAAAAAAAACGTTTGTCTAAAATATTATATTCGTTTTATTGGAAAGAGCATAAAATTTCACATCGATCCTGAAAATATCGTAAAAATAGAATCAATAGAAAAATTTTGATAGATTTATAAAGTTTAAAAATTGAAAAATATTGAGTTCGTAAAATTCATTACTGATTTTTTTTAATAAAAAAATATTTCTATTACTTTTAAAACAACTTTAATAGTTTATTTTGGAAGTATAATCCATAAAGAAAATAAACAACCCACTTTTAAAAGAGAAATTACGAGTTTTTATATTTTATTTGCAGTTTCGTGATAGGGGTGTCAAAAATTCCTACAAAAATTCTGATACATCTACTAGATTGGAGTGTTTATTCGTTGTAAACGTACCCGACAAATGTCGACATTTCCAATGTGAATGGTAAGCTGGACTTATGTAAAAAAATAACAAAAAGATATACCAAACTGACTTTTTCGTTTAAAAATGGAATTATCTCCCTTTCGTTATTAACTTTTTTTTTTAATATTTTGTGTTTTATATACATAAAGTACAATTGTTGCATGTTACTGTTTTGATTATATTCGTTTGGGGGCACAATTAAAAAATTAAGAAAGATTACAACGGAGTGAAATTTAAGTTTCCGTTCCATTTTTACAACAACCGTAAAACAGCGCATACTAAGCAAGTTTTATCGTAATTTATAAGCATAATGTTGAAACACTAAATCAACATTTTATTTATTTTTCTGCATAATTAATGATGGAAGTATTTTTCTGTTTATTTTCTGAACATCTGTTAAAAAAAATAATTTGTACATTCTCATGAAAAAAAGAATCAAACTTTTCTCTACATTCACATAACTATTTACAGTGTTTATGTAAAGCATTCATCTGTTCTTTTTATAATAAAAATTCTGTTTTAAAAGAGAAACGTTTACTGCCAAATTTCTTTTTAAAAAAAATGCAAGTTTTCCTAAAAAAAACTTTCACCTTACCATTTATGGTAAAACGTTAATCTTTTTATTGGGGGGGGGACTTTTATTTATTAAAAAAATTGCAAAAAATAATAAAAGTAAATAAACAAACAAAATGCAATTTTTCTGGAGGAATGTGTTCCATTTTAAAAAAACTGAGCCACAATAACGCGTGGTCGGGTACAGCTGGTATATATATATATATATATATATATATATATATATATATATATATATATATATATATATATATATATATTGTTATATATATATATATTGATATATATATATTGTTATATATATATATATTGATATATATATATATTGAGATATATATATATTGAGATATATATATATATATATATATATATATATATATATATATATTGATATAATAAAAGTTACAATAAGTTTACTAAGGTAATCAAAATGGTAAACTTAAAATATATTATAAATATTAAAGAGTTAATATTTACAAGTAAAATAAACTCAGTCAGATATAAAAAGCTCAATAAAACCGAAAAGGAAATAGAGCTTATAATAAGAACAAATGATTAATAAAATATGTTAAAAGACATCTTGAAAAAGAGTTAAAAACATATTTAATTTTAAAAAAGGAAGCACAAGATAAGTGGATAGTCCTATCTTGTGCTTCCTTTTTAAAATTAAATATGTTTTTAACTCTTTTTCAAGATGTCTTTTAACATATTTTATTAATCATTAGTTCATATATATTGATATATATATTGAGATATATATATATATTGATATATATATATATTGACATTGATATGTATATATATATTGATATATATATATTGAGATATTGATATATATTGATATATATATATTGATATATATTGATATATATATATATATTGATATATATACATATATATATTGATATATATTGATATATATATTGGTATATATATTGATATATATATATATATATTGATATATATATTGATATATATATATTGATATATATATGTATATATTGATATACATATATATATTGATATATATATATTGATATATATATATTGATATATATTTATATATATATTGATATATATTTATATATATATATATATTGATATATATTTATATATATATATATTGATATATATTTATATATATATATTGATATATATATATTGATATATATTTATATATATGTATTGATATATATATATTGATATATATTTATATATATATATTGATATATATATATTGATATATATATTGATATATATATTGATATATATATTGATATATATATATATCGATATATATATATTGATATATATATATATGTATATTGATATATATATATTGATATATATGTATATTGATATATATATATTGATATATATATATTCATATATATATATATATTGATATATATATATTCATATATATATATATATATTGATGTATATATATATTGATGTAAATATATATATTGATATAGATATATATTGATATATATATAAATATTGATATATATATATATATTGATATATATATTCATATATATATACATTGATATATATATATATTGATATATATATTGATATATATATATTGATATATATATATATTGATATATGCATATTAATATATATATATATAGATATATATATATTGATATATATATATATATATATTGATATATATATATAGATATATTTATATTGATATATATATATATATATTGATATATATATTGATATGGATATATATATATATATATATAGATATATATATATATATATATATATATATTGATATATATATATATAGATAGATATATGTATATAGATATATATATATATAAAAATGTAATTCTTGGTTCGTTCAAAGTGAATAAAACGATATTTCCACGTTAGCAATTTAATTGAAATTTTCAGAAAAGTTATCTGTAAAGTCAACGAATGTTTGCATCGTTTTAAAATAAATTAAGATCGCAAATTATAAAAAATATATTAAATAAAATGAAAATATGTTTCGTAACTATGAGACTTTCCGCCATTCTATTTCTGGTAGAAATGAGCCTTTCACGTGCACCACACGTGGACGACTTTCAAAGTACAACATTTAACTATCTTTTTAATAGATGGGTAAAAAAATCCCTCTTTTATAAATTATATATATATATATATATATATATATATATATATATATATTGTACTTTAACCTTACAATTGAATAAAAAAAATATATCATAAAACTTTAATTAAACTTTGAAATACGATTTAAAAAATAGCACGAAAACGTAAGTGCACTAGTTGCATTTGTTTATCTTTTTTTTTATTTTGAAACGCTTTCCTGGCGAAGCATACCTAAAATAAATTTGTTTAATTCCTTATTTCTTATGTTATTGAAAAAGGAAAAAAAAGCATCCCGGAATTTTGATAAACTTTTCCATTAAGGCCCGTCTCACGTTCGTATATAATAAAATACTTTTTTGAGTGGCCGTTGAGTTCCATAACGACCAGCAGACTTAAAATAGTGCGGATCGGTAAGTGCACTAGCACCATTTGTGTATCTTAATTTTTTTATTTTTAAAAGTTTTCCTGGCGAAGCCTACTTAAAATAAATGTGTCTAATTCTTAATTTCTTATGGTATTGGAAAAAAAAAAAAGAATTACTCCACCCGTTAAAATTCCTTTAAAATGACCACTCTTTTTTTCGGGGTCGCTGAAAACGAAAATAACGTTTATAATTAAGGCAAACGAGTAGTTTCCAAGATATGAAGAAATGTTAGTTTAAAAAGGTGTAGGATCACTTTTCCACGATAATTTAACGTAAAATGATCACCCACTTTTTAGCCACGATTTTTTTTGGGGGGGTGCTTTCTTTCTACCCTTGAAAAATCCTTTAAAATTTCCTGTTTTATTTGGTTGGAGTGGCGAGGGGTGTTTTTGCGGTGGGTGATCATTTTTCCATGTAAATTTAGCTTTAAATGGGCACCCACTTTCTGGCCACCTGAGGAAGGGGGGCATTTATTTTCGTGTTTATTGGCTTAAAGGTTTTTGGACAAGGCAGTTTGGGACGCGAGTGCATATTTAACAGCTTTCGTTTATGCTCGCGTGGAGCGTAAACAAAGGCTACGTTTGTGAAATGGAAAATAGTCCCAGAGTTCAGGGGTTATTACCATGCAAAAGAAATCAAACAAAACTTTTTAGCCAAGAAACACACAGAAAAATTTTTTAAAATAGCATCCATTTTTTTCTATCGAATTCATTTGCTGTTTTTATTGAAAACTATTTTCTCCCGGAATGTTGATAAATTTTGCATAAAGGGCCGTGCATCTCACGTTCGTATATAACAAAAAAAAAATTGTAGATTTCGGTGCACTAAAAACGAATCTGCAAACCGTTTCCGGCGCAAAAATGTAGTTTTTATGATATGAAGAAATTACTTTTTCAAAAAGTAGGCGATCACTTTTCCATGTAAATTTAACTTAAAATAAGCACCCACTTTCTAGCCACCTGAGAGACGGGGGGATTTTCCCCATGTTTATTGGCTAAACAGCTTTCGTTTATGCTAGCGCGTAGCATAAACGAAGGCTACGGCTGTGAAATTGAAAATAGTCCCAGAGTTCAGGGGTCATTACCAGGCAAAATAAATCAAACAAAAAACTTTTTAGCCAAGAAACACACAGAAAAATGCCCCTCTCTCAGGTGGCCAGAAAGTGGGAGCTCATTCTAAGTTAAATTTAGATTGAAAAGTGATCACCCACTTTTCGAAAAAGTAATTTCTTCATATCATGAAAACTTTCTTTTTGCGACGGAAACGGTTTGCAGATTCGTTTTTAGTACACTGAAATCTACAATAAAATATTTCGTTATATACGAACATGAGACGGGCCTTAAAGGAAAATAATACCGGATTTTGGGGGCAGATTTGCCATTTAGTTTTATATCTTCAAACCAGGTAATCACTAAAAGAGACTCTTAAAAGACGTCACTTGTATCGAGCAAAAGTTTAAAACCACTGATTATATGTCAGCCTACGTCACAGTGACATATATTGAGTGAGTTCCTAACAGTATTTTGTATAGTTTTTCAGTTTAAACTCATTTTCCCAAAATTTCCCCAAACTTAACGTGTTCGATACAGTCTGCCGCTATTTGTATTTTTCAAATATACCGATAAACACTGCATGTTTTTGAACCGATTAAATATTATACATTACACAAAAACACTACAATGTTATCCAATTTGGTAGAACATTTACTTTTCTTGCCTTTGATAACATTTATTTGTTATATATTTATTTTTTGACAACTTCTTTGTATCTGTGTTTAGTAATACAAACCCTTTTCATTTAATGTAACATTTAGTCGGCTCGAAGAACAGTGTTTATGTGTGTATTTGAAAGATACAAATGGTGGCGGACACTGTTGATTACGTTAAGTTTTAGAAAGTGAGTTAAGACTAAAAAACTATACAAAATACTGTCACAAACCCACTGATTATGTCAGCCTATGCCATGGTAACATATATTCGGTGGGTTTTTGACACTGTATTGTATAGTTTTTAGTTTTCAACTTACTTCCCCAAACTTAACGTATTCAACAGAGCCTGCAACCATTTCTGTTTTTCGAGCCGATTAAACATTTTACATTACATAAAAACACTAAACAATTATCCAGTTAGGTAGAAACGTAACTTACCTTACCTTTGCTTTCATTTATTTGTTTTTGGACAACTTTTTCGAATCTGTGTATAGTAACCCCTCCAACCCCCATCACTCAAATATTAATTACTAACTCACATTTTTGTATACAGAAAACAACAAAAACAAACATTTAACGTTTCAACATTTTTTCTACGTTCAGCTTTATCCACTGATTGTTGGTCGAGCCAAAGCAATGATTGACGGTAATCCCGAGGATCAGGATTCAATTCTGCAAGAGTACCATTTTTATTTTTTATTTTCGGCTTTTTTTTTTCTTTTAATTTTCGGCTTTTTTTTTTTTTTTCATTTTCGGCTTGCTTTTTTTTAAAAACTTTTTGGAGTGGATTGCTTTACTAAGAATATAAGAAACGTGCATTTTCTCTTTTTATTAGAATTTTCCATTACACCAAATTGAGCCACAGCAACGCTTGGCAGGGTACAGGTAGTATATATATATATATATATATATATATATATATATATATATATATATATATATATATTGATATATATATATATTGATATATATATATTGATATATATATATTGATATATATATATATATATTGATATATATATATATATTGATATATATACATATATATATTGATATATATATATATTGATATATATATATATTGATATATATATATATTGATATATATTGATATATATATATTGATATATATATATTGATATATATATATATTGATATATATATATATTGATATATATATATTGATATATATTGATATATATATATATTGATATATATATATTGATATATATATATTGATATATATATATTGATATATATTGATATATATATATATTGATATATATATATATTGATATATATATATTGATATATATATATTGATATATATTGATATATATATATATTGATATATATATATTGATATATATATATATTGATATATATTGATATATATATATATATTGATATATATATATATTGATATATATATATTGATATATATATATTGATATATACATATTGATATATATATATTGATGTATACATATTGATATATATATATTGATATATATATATATTGATATATATATTGATATATATATATATATTGATATATATATATTGATATATATATACTGATATATATATATTGATATATATACATATATATATATTGATATATTGATATATATATTGATGTATATATTGATATATATATTATATATATATTGATATATATATATATTGATATATATATACATATATATATATATATTGATATATATATTGATGTATATATTGATATATATATTATATATATATTGATATATATATATATTGATATATATATATACATATATATATATATATATTGATATATATATTGATGTATATATTGATATATATATTGATGTATATATTGATATATATATTATATATATATATTGATATATATATATATTGATATATATATACATATATATATATATTGATATATATATTGATATATATATTGATGTATATATTGATATATATATATTATATATATATTGATATATATATATATTGATATATATATATATAGATAGATATATATTGATATATATTTATTGATATAAATATATTGATATATATATTTATATATATAGATAGATATATATTGATATATATATATATTGATATATATTTATTGATATATATATTGATATATATATTTATATATATAGATATATATATATATTGATATATATATATTGATATATATTTATTGATATATATTTATTGATATATATATATTGATATATATATATTTATATAGATAGATAGATATATAGATAGATATATATTGATAGATATATATTGATATATATATTGATATATATATATATATTGATATATATATTGATATATATATATATTGATATATATATTGATATATATATTTATATATATATATTGATATATATATATTGATATATATATATATTGATATATATATGTCAATATTTATGTGTATATATATATATATATATATATATATATATATATATATATATATATATAAGGTCAGATCAAATAACATACATAATTTAGTAATCCAAATTGTCATCTGTATGGTCCTAACCTGGGCTAACGTCTCTTAACTTAGTTTATCTAACGAAAACTAATGTGTCAGGATGATCACTCTCTACAGGGAAAAAAGTATTCGATGATAAAATGCTGACGATTACAATGATAAAGGAAAATTAAGAAAAAAAGAAAAGAAAGAGTAACAGTAGTAGTAGTAGTAGTAGTAGTAGTAGTAGTAGTAGTAGTGTTCGCGTCATTTTTTACGTGTGTCTATTGTATTTGATAAAAGCCAAGCAATCAAATCTAAAGCATTTCAATCTAAGCCTGGGCACTGCTTAAAATGCGTAATCATACACAAAATAAGAATTTGATCGCAGCTGATGACTTGCAAGTGTCTACAACAGCAGAGGAGAGCTAGTTTAGTTATTTGGGATGCATGTGGTTAAAGGAAGGAGTTGTGATGATCAATGATTGGGGAGGAGTAGTTTGCTCTTGTTACCATAGCAATGTCAAAAAAGAAGAGGCACTCACAAATGTGTGTTCTTTTTCTTCTTTTTTAATGGCTTTAGCTCTTGGATTTGTTCTTGAAACTTCTTCGAGGATCCGAATGAGACTGCAAACAAGAAACTAAAATGGCATTTATTATGCTGATTTTGTTAAGAAAGGCTAATGATTGGTATTTTTAATGCTTTATTCGAATGCTGTCCAGAGTCTGAATACTTGGCTCTTTAGATTGCAGCTGTTGTTTGTTTTATTTTCCCCATATTTTTACGGAAGCGGTTGGAGGTGATTACTAAAAAAATCTTTCAGATAGATTCGTTGTTATCAAGTTTCGAAATTTTAAAAGTGAAAAAAAAGATGCATACTTTTAGGCAGGTAAATACTAAAAATGTATTCATTTAAAAATATTTTTCCTTTTCTTCTTTGTTTAGTTTTTAAACACTTATAATTTAGCGATACCCAGTTTGACTCAATCAACTTTAAGTGTTTTCACGCTAATAGTATCAAGTTTTATTAGCCCAAAAATTGGTTGGCAGATTTCTTTTAGTGGCACCAGGGTAAAGAAAAGCTGATTAAAGAGAAAAACATTGATTCTAAATTCTTTTAAGGAAATGAAAAACAGTATTACAAATATGAAATGCAAACTTTAAATTGGTCGGCTGAATCGCAATACAAAGTGCCAACCGAAAAAAGAATGGAACAAAATGATTGGCTGTTAATATGCTTTACCCTAACATACTAAAGATTCTGCCCATCCTCCCTTCCTTCAGCTCGGTCACATGACTAATGATCATCCAAGTGTCATGATCACGTCCTCGTGAAAATCAGTGTCTTAGAAAATGGAAAGAGGTGCACAAAAACAATCCTGCCCATGCGTATGCCTAAATATAAAAATAGCAGCATTGTGCTACTGTTTTTCCCTTGCATAGAAACCCATGACTAGCCGTGAAAAATAAATTATCTCCCTTTATAAATCGGGGGAGAGGTGTTCTGACTTGTGCATATGTTTGCATAGATATTCATATATGCCACCAGACAGCGTCATCATAAAACGAATACTTTTCCCGATTCCGATACAATTACCGATTCCGATTGTCTATAGATCTATAAATATATATAACTAGAGGATGGCTATTTTGTCTTGATTGGCGTAAAAACACTTTAAATGTACCTCTATTTTCTCAAACGTAAAAGCACTTGTGTGGTGCGGTGATCTATAGATTCTAAGTTTACGTGAAGTTTAACTCAATAAATATTATTGTATTATTACTACCAGCAGTGCAAGATTTTTTAAAACCAAACTCAAATTAACAACAAAATTAAGGAATCGTTTTGGCATTCGAGCATAAGCACAATTTTTTCCGATCCTGATACTGATTCCGATACACTAAAATGTTCCGATTTTTTCGATTCAATCGTCCAAACATATATATATATATATATATATATATATATATATATATATATATATATATATATAAGCATGCCGTTCAATAATATTTTACAAGCTCAGTTTATTAGACAAAATGCACACGAAGCACATGAATAGATTTTTGTACATTTTGTCCTTGTTTCAGTTTGTGAGCGAAAAGAATATATTTTAGACAGCTATCATTTTTTTTTCTAATGTCGCTGGCCACACATTGTCGATTTTCTACGAATAAAAGTTGACGTATTCAACGGCCTTTTCACTAGAATTTGTTATCAGGGGATAGACCCATATAAATTCACCACGCTCTCAGTCACGTGACTGACAACTATAGAAGTTGCTAAAGGTGAGAACTGGATACGCGATTAACAATTCCTTTCTAATCCTCTATGAAAAAAAATAAAATAAAAAAGGAAGTGTAGAGAAAGTTAATAATTATCCATCTTTAAAGATGAGGCAGGTACGCGCCCGGATGAAAATAAGATTTTCAAATATAAGTAAATGTTGCTGTTGACAATTTAGTTTTTTTTTTACAAGGTCGTCACCACTTGTCAAGGCCCGGAAGCCACTCAGGGATAAGGGTTATTGTAAGTGCAGTGCGTTAGTGTGGATATTTAAAGTGTCTACTTAAGGGGGCGGTTCATCAGGAATTTGTTTACGTTGAACTTGAAGAAATCCAAGTTGTAGTCCGGAGGGAAGCAGGTAGACGAAACAGAGTTTCACAGGCGTGCAGTTCTAAGAAAGAAGCTTTGTTCATGGAATATACATTTTGATTTAGGCATAGATAAAGAGTAGGGAAAGTTTTTGACCGTGGATTCAGCTAGACGGGTGTTTTTTGTAAAAGATTGGCGAGGGGGGACCAGAGATTGGAGTTCAGACGAGCACCTGCCATGGAAATAACAATAAAACAAAGATAGGCTTGCAATGTCTCTTCTGTGAGAGAGAGGTTGCAGGGAAGAGAAAAAGGCATCCCCCACTAAGCCACGAAGTCTATTTGCTCTGGTTCCTTTCCATTGCACAAAGCCTACCCACTTGTTTCATAGATGAAATGCCATTCAACCAAAATTGAGTGAACGCACCTTATTTCAACATGTCATACTGCGCTGATTTAGCTCAAAATCCTGACTAGTGATCTTGAATGGACATTATGTAGCAAACTTGACCCGATTATCTAGAACTTGATCCAGCTTGCCTTATAGGACACTCACTTTTACTTTGCCTTATGACTCTCAATTATCTCTTATATATTCTAATACTGAGAACTTTATTACGTTGATATTTAATTGCTTCCCCACGAATTTAAACTACATTTTCTTTTCGTTTATATTTTGCTCAAAGCATTTTTAGACAACACATTTTTTTAATATTTGTATGGCTAGATTTTCATTCTACTTGTCTATTGCCAAATGTACGTTAGTTTTTTTTCTTGTAATGTGTTTTATTTATATATATTTTATATGCTAATTATCATAGTACTTAGCAGTAATGTTTTAATAGTACTTATATTTCTTATTTATTTATTACTAAAGTATTCGGATAAATATTTATAAATATTTATAAATAGATAAATACTTAACTAAATAGAAAAGAATAAAAATGGCTAATTGACGAAAAAATGTGTGGAGCAGGCATTGAAATGAATGCAAACGACAAATCACACTATAAAAGCGGAGGTTATACGGAAAGTTTAAGAACTTAGTTTGACTGAAAATTCTTACACGTGTAAAAGAGAAGCGCTAGATATAGGTCATTACAGAGATTTAATATAGAGAGTTGGTGGATCAGTTTTTGAAAGTAAGCTTGAAGTCAAATAAGCATAAATTAAACACAATTAAATTTCATGTCTGGGAAAATCCAACTGTTATACGATTATCGTATTATATTGTTATTATATTATATTGTTGTGAGACTAACCGTAGCCCTCGTCGCAAGAGGGTCCGTGTGTGCCTGGCGTGTGGGGTGGTCGAGGCAGCGGACGAAAGAGTTTCAAGATGGCGCCTGCCTGCTTTTATTAGAGACGGAATCTCGCAGGATCGCAAATTAGCTAGGCCATCTTGAGGAATAAAAATCGGTCCATTGGAGGTGCGAGGCAGTCGGGTTCTGACGTTCGTGGCGATCAGTACAGTGACCGTTGGGTTCCGTTTCTATTCGTGCAGTCAGCTGAGCTTTGTTAGTTACCTTCGCACCGTGGCTGTCATTGTTTGTTGGTTCGCTGTGTGTTGCCGTGGTTCTTCAGTGAAACGCTTCATTGCCCACGCCGAGACTCCCCGTCTCCTACACAAGATACTCATACAAGCTATTTCGGCCCCCCCACTCCGAACTTGATTTTCTTTTCTTCAATGGCGGATAGGTTCGATCTAAAGTTGATACCGGAATTCGACGGATCCGACCCGGTACTCAGCTGGGTTGAGAAGGTCGAGTTACATTGTCAGTTGTCCGGCGTGAAAAATGTTGAGCGCGTGATTCCTCTGCGGCTGACTGGCGGGGCCTTCGCTGTATATCAGCAACTCAGCGCTGAGGAGAAGTGTGACTACTCGAGTATCAAGGCGGCGTTGTGCAGGGTGTTTGCCACTGACCCCGCCACTGCATGGGAGCAGTTTGAGACGAGGTCTATACGCTTGGGCGAAACTGTGGACGTGTATCTCGCCGAACTTAAGAAGCTGACGGTGTTGTTCGGCGGTCTTCCCGAGAGGGCCCTAGCCTACAAATTCCTGTCAGGACTCCCCGCTGGAGCAAAGCAGCTCCTGCGAGCAACCTCTACCATGTCCTCACTACCGCTGAGTGACCTAGTGGACAGAGCCAGGACAATAATGAAGGATGACTCGACGGTGCAGGAACCGGTAGTCGCCGTTGCACAGGCCCTACCAAGTGGCGAAGGACCGTCTCAGGGACCCAGCCCGCAAGGTGATGTCATCTGCTACAGATGCAACGGGTGGGGCCGCATGGCAAGAAATTGTAGAAGGCGGTCGACGGCTGTTTGCTGCTACCGCTGTAACAAGACTGGGCACATGCGGGAAATGGGGACGGGGACAAGGTGCCAGTGCCGACCTCTTCCCCGAACAGAAAATAAACAAGGTGCTCCCTGTCATTCAGGTCCGAGTTAATGACACGTTATGTTCAGCCCTCCTTGATTCCGGTTGCTCCCGCACCATAGTGTGTGCGGACTTCTGTCGGGCGTGGAAAAAGAAGAACGTCAGGATAACTACCATTACTGGAAAAATACGAATGTGTTGCGGCGTGGGTGTGGTACACATTCGCACAAGAACTGGGAACTCGGCCAACGTCGAAGCGCTGGTGACACGCGAAAAGCCGCTGAGTTTTGACCTGTTGCTAGGCTACGATGCCATCAAAGCCCTGGGCGGCATGCGCATAACGCACGCTGGCGTTGTAGAGATTCAGGATAGGCCCCCGGTGTGCACAGCACTAAGAGTCGACCAGCCGGACTTCAGTGCGGAATTCGACGACCAACAGAAGGCGTGGACCACCACTTGGAGGTGGTCAGAAGACAAGGAACCGGCCAAACTACAAAACAAAGTGGCAGAGTACCGTATGCCCGACCAGATAAGGCCTGCATACGAAAGCGAGCTCCGTGAATGGATTAAGAACGGTTGGCTGATTCCATACCCCTACGACAAACTTGGACCCCCCAAGGGCCTGATACCGCTGATGGCAGTTGCCCAACCAACAAGTCAAAGGTGAGGCCGGTAATGGACTACCGCGAGTTGAATGCGCATGTTGATGTGTTCACAGCGGACGCCGACGTCTGTGCCAGCAAGCTGCGAGAGTGGCGCCGGCAGGGGTCCAATGTGTCCCTACTGGACTTGAGAAAAGCATACTTGCAGGTCCGGATCGGCGAGGTGATGTGGCCTTTCCAGACAGTGATGTTTTCCGGGAAGAGATACTGTCTTACGCGACTCGGATTTGGGCTAAATGTAGCACCCCAGATAATGAAGGCTATCGTCAATGCCGTGTTGTCACAAGAAGAATGGATCAGAAAGGGAACATCGGCGTATATTGACGATATATACGTGAACGAAGATATCGTGTCATCTTCGTGCGTAAGATCCAAACTTGCCGAGTTTGGTCTAAACTACAAGGACTCTGAGCGGCTTGAGGATGGCGCCCGCGTATTGGGCTTGAGCGTTCAAGAGGAGCGAGGGATCCTGAAGTGGAGGCGTGGAACCGCAGTTCCCGACGTACCCGACGTTTACACAAGATGTGCCGTGTTCTCCCTGTGCGGGAAACTTGTGGGGCACCTTCCAGTATGCGGATGGGTTCGTGCGGCGACAGGCGTCATAAAAAGGAGGGCAAATGCGGTCACCAAAGGCTGGGACGATGAGATAACCGACGAACTATTGGTTCGAATGTTAAAGGAGACCGTCGCTAGTGTGAAAAAGAATGACCCCGCCACAGGGGACTGGTGCGTGCAGGGAGACGAACTGAGCGTGTGGGTGGACGCAAGTTCCCTAGCGATCGGTGTAGTTTTGGAGAAAGATGGGGCCGTAGTTGAGGATGCCTGCTGGCTGCGACCGGCGAATGATGCTGCCCATATTTACCAGGCAGAACTCGACACTGTAATAAAGGGCATTAACCTGGCACTTCAATGGGAAGTGAAGAAACTGCGTGTGCACACTGACTCACTTTGCATGCACCACTGGGTGTCGGACACACTCACGAGCTAGGCCAGGGCACGCACCAAGGCAGCCAGTGAAATGCTGATAAGACGGAGGCTGGAGACTGTGAAAAAACTGGTGACGGAGTACAACCTGTCCGTAGACGTAGTGCTCGTCACCTCGGACTACAACCTCGCCAACAAGCTCACTCGGGTACCACGGAGATGGTATGAGGCTATGAAGAAAGAAGCTAAGCCATTGCCTCTGTGTGCTGCCTCCGTCGAGGAGGACGAAATCAGGAAGATACATCACGACAGTGGGCACCCCAGAGTACAACGGACCTACTACTTTGTGAAGTTGGCTAGACCATCAATACCAAAAAGCGCAGTAAGAGCAGTGGTCAGGGAGTGCCAAACGTGCCAGTCCATCGACCCCGCCCCAACCAGATGGCGGAAAGGACAGCTGGGAGTGGACGCGACTTGGAGTCGGTTGGGTATGGATATAACCCACTATGGCAGCCAACACTTCCTCACGCTGATAGACTGCGGGCCAATGAGGTTCGCGATTTGGCGCCAATTAGCGAGGCAGGATTCCACCAGTGTCATCCATGAATTGGAATCCATATTCTACGAAAGGGGGCCGCCTGAGGAGATCCTCACGGATAACGACACGGCGTTCTGCAGCATGGAATTTAGGCATTTTATGGACAACTGGGGGATCCGCCTTCGACACCGATGTGCATATGTGCCGAGCGGCAATGGCATAGCGGAGCGATATCACCGAACCGTGAAGAGGATCGCGGCCAGGAAGAAGTGTACGATCGCGGAGGCGGTTTACAGATACAACACAACGCCTAAGGACGCCGTGACTGGCGGCAGTGCGCCCGCTGATGCGATTCATCACTACCACGTGCGCGTCAAGGACGTTGAAGTGTGTCTACCCGACCAACGAGAACCCCAGGGGACGTACCAAGTGGGAGACACCGTCTGGGTGAAGCCACCCGGCGGCCGGTGCACCAGCAGCTTTTGGAGGGGGCGGGCCACCGGCGTCATCAGTGAACAGGCCATACTAGTCGATGATACTCTGCACCACGTAAGGGATGTCCGGCCCGCTCTAAGCGCTGACCAATCGGCGAGCAGTGGAAGTAGTGAGTCATCCGACGATGAGCGATGGATCCAACCCGTGCCCCACGAACCTGGTGACTCAACTGCGAGCAGTGGAAGGAGCGAGTCATCCGACGATGAGCGATGGATCCAACCTGTGCCCCACGAACCTGATGACTCAACTGCGAGCTCTAATGCTGATGCTGATGCTGCCGATGACACTTCTGAGAGCTCCGATGAGGAAGTCCCGGCAATACCCCTCCGCAGGAGTGCTCGAATCAAACGGCCACGTCCGCCGTGTCACGTATGTGATCTGGAGACCAGGGGGGAGTGTGAGACTAACCGTAGCCTTCGGCGCAAGAGGGTCCGTGTGTGCCTGGCGTGTGGGGTGGTGGCTGATCCTGTGGTCGGGGCAGCGGACGAAAGAGTTTCAAGATGGCGCTTGCCTGCTTTTATTAGAGACGGAATCTCGCAGGATCGCAAATTAGCTAGGCCATCTTGAGGAATAAAAATCGGTCCATTGGAGGTGCGAGGCAGTCGGGTTCTGACGTTCGTGGCGATCAGTACAGTGACCGTTGGGTTCCGTTTCTATTCGTGCAGTCAGCTGAGCTTTGTTAGTTACCTTCGCGCCGTGGCTGTCATTGTTTGTTGGTTCGCTGTGTGTTGCCGTGGTTCTTCAGTGAAACGCTTCGTCGCCCACGCCGAGACTCCCCGTCTCCTACACAAGATACTCATACAATTGTTATATTATATTGTTATTGTTATTATATTATGTTGTTATTATATTATTTATTATATATAGAAGACATGTATTGCATGGCGATAAATAATATGTGCATTATTTTGTGTATTTGGTTTCAAAATCTAGTTTCAAAACCTGAGCAAAATATTGTGATGTATTAATTAGATATATCCTGAGTAAAGTAAAAATATATATGAATTTTGCGATCAGTTATAAACATGTATTAACTTTTAGAGATGTTTTCTCGACGGTAGATTGTACATACCAAAGATTGTACATAACAAAGATTGTACATACCAAAGATTGTACATAACAAAGATTACTTGATATTTTACATATTGCCAGCACATCATAAGAGTAATACAAATACAAATTTTAATTCACAATTCTTGCAAACATCAACTCGAAACAATTGCTATCTTTTTAACAAAATGACTGCCATCTCTTTTGTAAAAAATGATGGTCGTCGTTTCGACTCTACAAACAATTGAGCATTTCGGTTATCAGTATTGTAACAAATATAAATACTGACTGGTTTCATTTATATATAATTTATTCCACTACCACGAGCAAGTTAAGATTTTGTCAGAAATGCATTAATGTATTTGTCAATGAAAACGAGCGCTTTGTAGTCTTTTAATTGTAAAAAAGTCCGTATGAATCATACCAGTTTATTTTTAGTTCAGCTTATTATCATAAACACACACGTAAGTGAAAACATTGTTAATTTAAATGTCCATTCTTATTTGTCAAGTTGAATGGAATCTTCAACTTTTCCTTGTTTAGATCATTGAACTACCTTACACCTTACACCCTCATTAATAAAATGTATAGTAGATACATCTGCATTTAATGGATATGCAATCTGTGACCTTAAAGTTATGTCGAATATCGTCTTTACGAAAACAAATCGCTGAATTGTGCGTTTCCTTTAATTTGGTGTCTGAAACATAAACATTGTCTTATAAATATCCAAGCTATTTTATTATTTTCCATTTTCTAATTTGCCAGATCTTCCACCTGAGGAACCTGAGGACATGATGACAGCGGATGGTCAGGCACGCTTGACAGCGATTCTTGATGGCAAAGGAAGCGCCGCTGAAACCCCCGAAGAAACAATTGACTCGTTGAGTGATAATACTGGCACATCTGGGCAAATAATTGATGCTTCTGAAGACCTTGTGAATACACCTGGAGATGATGTGATTGTCACACCCGAAAATGATGCTGATAATCTGCAAAATTCCATGGATGCCAGTTTTGAAAATTCCGACATTTTTACCACTGCCGATGCTGACATGTTGCAACGTCTTCTACAAGGCAAGTCTTTAATCAAAATCGTTAATTCGAAGACATCCTTTACTGGAAATATTTGTATCATTTTTATTCATAAAACTACTTATTTGTCAAGTCCTTCAAATAAATTTGAATAAGTCATGGTGTAAAAATAATGTTTTTTTCATAAACAATAGCTGTATTTATCCGGTGTTGTCCGGGAGTAAACGAAATACAGTAAAATGAGGAAATGGAAATTAATTTTGTTGCTTTTAATTTCGTAAACAAATTAATTTTTCGAAATGGGAAATTTTTAAAGTTCGTTTTAATACTTGACGTTAATCAATTAATACAAATCGATTAATAAAAATAAAGAATAATCGATTAATACAAATAAAGAATAATCGATTAATACAAATAAAGAATAATGTGTAATTAATGTGCAGAGTTGAAGTAACATATTTTAATATGTACCTATTTATTTTTAATAATATGTACACATTTTAGAACTCGAGTGAGATAACTCAGTGTAATTGCAGACGATAATGTCACTTTAATTTGTTTCAGTGAGTAAAGAAAACTATCTACATGTTAACAGTTTTATTAGCTGGAATAATAATTTTGAGAAGAAAGTGAAGTTAAATGAAATATATTCGTGTCAATAAAACGGTTGAAGAAATGCGCAAAAAATTAGGTTCGTTTGAATCAAGTATTGATATGTCAGACGAATTTCTATTTGAGTTTAATTTTTTTTCCTTTTTTGTAAATCTTATATGTTCGATCTCTGAGTTCAATCTATTTTAGATGCGCCCAAATATCCTAATAAAAGGGTTTGTTAGTTTGTCTGTTTGCACTGCTCGTGTTTGAAATAGCATTTTTCATTGGTAAATGTGCACATTGAATGGACGTATCTTTGGAATGTATACTTGTTTCTCTCTTTTTCGCCAAATACAGAAATTGGAAAATCTGTAATAAACAAATGTATAAGACTCAAAGGAATTCTTATACAGATACTGTAATCTAAAGCCAGTTTCACCAGTTCAACCTTGAGATTACAAGTCAGTTCGAGACCACAAACAATCACAAGTCAAGTAGGGCATGACTTGTCCGAGATAAAATCCACAACAGCTGGTGGAAGAAACATCAATTACAGTTCAAAATCTCAAGCAATCCCTCTTTCTGGAAAGCAGGTTGATGACAAAACCTGTATCCAAAAATACTTTGGTATATCATATAAGCAAAATTTACGGGGGGGGGGGTCAAATTTCCCCAAATACAGACATTAGGACATCTGAAAGCTCACTTTTTTTGCCAAAAAGAGGCATTGTCAGCAATACTAAGTGCTAAACAAAGGTCTCAATTTTGCCACATCAAACGGATTTTTTAATCTCGCCCGAATTATTCACATCTTTACATCAAACGTTCAATTTCAGACATTATATATTTTTACTTATACTGATGAAATATTTTTCAGTCTTTTAATTTTATTTTTCCTTTCAAATTTCAAACGTTCAATTTCAGACATTGTATATTTTTACTTATACTGATGAAATATTTTTCAGTCTTTTAATTTTATTTTTCCTTTCAAATTTCAAACTTAAGTTGGAATCAGAAAAACAATTGGGTGACATTTATTTGTATATGTAGAGAACAACTATCTAAAAAAGTCAAATTAGAAGAATACAGTTCAACTTGAGTTTGAGATTTAGTGTTTATTTATCATTTAGAGTGGGAGTACCATTTTTCATTACAAATTTCGAAAGAATTTAAAAATAAAATTAAAAGAAATAAGCTGATATTTTCAAAGACCACAATACTGACGTTGATCTAACGGATTAAGGATCGTCTAGTAATATATGGCAATATTTAACTAATCACTCAAATTTATCATGTCGTTAAAAATCAATTTATACGATTTATAGGTTTTAAAATTATAAATGAATAATTTATAGATTTTAAAATGATTAAAAATGACATTCGTTTGAATATTTCACATAATTATTTATCAAAAATGCAAAACGTCTAAACAAAAAGAAAAACGTTATATTTCTAATGTTTTTTTGTTTCTTTAATATTTCACGTTTTACATAAATATTTATGTGAAATATTGAAATGAATTTCATATTTTACAATTTCAAATTTATGGTGAGAGAATATCACAAATATGATTTTTTTTTTTTACATTGGCATCACCACATCAAGGCCAAGAGGCTACTCGAGGATAAGGGTTAAAGAGTGTACAATAGACAATTGAGAAAATGGAAACTCGATAAATTTGTTAACTTATATGGAACGACTCATCAGAAACTTGTTTACGTTAGACTTGAAGACAACCATATTGTAGTTAGTTGGAAAGCAGGAAAACGGAAGACAATTCCATAGCCGTGCAGTTCTAAGAAAGAAGATTTGTTCATAGAATCTACGTTTAGGTTTAGGCACAGATAAAGAGTGGGGGAAACTATTGGTAGTGTTTTCTGTTAGAGGGGTGTTTCTTGTGAAAGTTTGGCGAGGGGGGACCATAGATTGGAACTCAGTCGAGCACTTGCCATGAAAATAACGATAAAGCAGAGACAAACTCGCAACATATGGCAACACGGCATTAATTTTGAAAATCTAAGAAATCAGGTTTGAATTTGTATTTCAGCGCATAAACATTGTTGACGAATGAACAAGCATTGGAGTAAAATGTTGAGATACATTTTTGATATTTATATGAAATAATGAAAACCGAAGAGTAAGGAGTAAGAGAATGCAACGATATGTGAGTTGAAACATATTTGTTATACGTTATTTGTGTATGTGTTCTTTTAATGAATAAAAACTAATGGATGACATGAAAAATAGTATAATTTTTAGTGTCTTTTGATATCAGTTTTGGCAGATATTCTTCTAAAATACATATCTACTTATTATTAAACACTGTAACTTCATTTGATTAAGCTGTATGAACCAATATCCATACAAATAGTATGTGTGTGTATGTATGTGTGTGAAATTATTCAATGTATTAATCATAGAATATTAAAAGACAATATAATATTTTATATATCGATTTATTTTAACAGTGCACCATACATAAGTAGTAAGTTATGAAAATATATCTATATATATAATTAAGGTACGTAGTACCTTCCACATTTCATCTCCGTAGACAATCGTCAGGCTAAGTGCATGGAATTCACCTTACCATGTATAAATATGTATATGTGTTATACCCTTACTTTAAATAAGAATACAGCAAGAAACACGGGGTTATGGGTGAAAGAAAAAGGGGTTTATTTACAAGGGAATACATGTGATATAAGAGTTACTCGACCTCTTTTCTTATTCTCTTCCTGTCTTTTTTCTTTCTCTCCCAGTCACGTGAGAGGGTCAATATATCTATAGTTCATTTCGTCTATGAAGGGACGTTAGGATATTCCATTACATCACCTTCCCCCCAAGCTAAATTCTTCCATAGAATTTTGCTTCTACCATTTTTTCCTTTTTAAAAAATTCGGTCCTTTTCCTTTTCCTTTCACTTCTCTTCACCATTGCGTTTGCCGATTTTTTACTTTTGGAGAGTGACTGGATTTCTGAGTTACTGGTACTTCCTTGTTTGGAGGTTGTATATGGAAAGTGTCATATAGCACTTCCATTGGTAACTCTTGGTTTCTGACTGTTTCTATGTATTGGGGTCTCAGTTGGTTAATATATTTTTTGTGGAAAAAAGTCTGCCCTTTTATAATGTAAACTATTCTCCCAATTCTTCTTGAGATTATGCCTTCTATCAAAAAACTCTTCCCTGCCCGATTATTTTTGAAGAAAACTTTATCCCCGTCATTGTAAGTCTTGTACCTTACATTATCCTTGACACTTTTTTTTTTTTTACTTTTTCTCTTGGGATTAACCGGTCAAAAACCGAACGTGCCTTTCTGGCAAACATAATTCCAGCTGGGGATAATTTAGCATTTGTATTTGGATTTTGTGTTATCCTATATTTTACTAAGAATTTTTTAATGCTTTTTTATTCCATGTCGATGTTATTATTCTGTTTTAAAGCTCGTTTAAAAGTATTGACAAATCTTTCGACTTGTCCGTTTGATCGAGGGTTAAAAGTTGGTGTTGTAATGTGTTCAATGGCTAATGTCTCACAGTAGTGCTTGAATTCTTGACCTGTCAACATAGTTGCATTATCATTAACAATTGTGTTTCGGAATTCAAACCAATACCTCGTCCAGCGCTTTTATTGTGTTTGCTGCTGTAGGATGTTTGTATTTAAAAATTTCTGGCTATTTTGATATACTATCTACGATTACTAGGTAATAATATCCTTTCAGAGATCCTGCATAATCGATATGGATGCGTGTCCAGGGTACATCTGTTTTAGGCCAAGGTTGCGTCCGTAGAGGGGGGGGGGAGATCTCACGGCTAGTTGGCAACCTTTACATAATTTCACTATTTTCTCAATGTCCTGATCCATTCCAGGCCAGTCTGTGAATCCTCTCATTAGAGCTTTCATTCTGGAGATTCCAGGATGTCCCATGTGAAATTCTTTTAGGATTTTCTTTTGTAATACTTGTGGTATTACCACTCTGTCTGCGTACATCAGAGTTTCATCACACATAGAAAATGGAAGCACTTTTAATCCTTTTCTATTCTTTTCGTCTTGTCCCACTTGTTTTTTTATCTTATTAATATATTTATTTGTTTTCGCTGCTTTCTTTATTTCCTCAAGTGTAACAGGAAGTTCCCTAACAGTATTTATTAATATATCTGTTAGTTCATGTTCTTCTTTTAGTGCTGCTAAAACAGTTTCTTCAAATTCAGTTTTACTGGGGATCAATCTCGACAAACCATCTGCATGTGCAATTTTACTAGATGCTAGGTGTTTTATTTTGAAATCGTAATTGAGCAAAATAATACTCCATCTCTGTAATCTATTTACTGTATGAGTAGGAATCCCTTTTTACGAACCAAAAATCGATAGTAATGAAAGATGAAAGATCTATGAATGAATCTATGAAACTTTCTCACGGCATACATAATCGCCAGACCCTCTTTTTCGATCTGACTGTACTTTCTTTCAGCGTGTAATAAAACCCTCAAGGCGTGAGGAATTGATTTAGTAGATCTATCTTCCATTCTGTGTAGAAGCACCGCTCCTAAACCGTATTCGCTCACATCTGCCACTACAATTAAATCCTTTTTCAGATCATAATGTGCTGCTAGATCCGATAACAAACATCTTTTAATTTTTTGGAATACTTCCTCACATTCTTTTGTCAAGAGCCATTTTTTTTTATTCTTCTTCAATAATTACTTTAATGGTGCTCTTAGTTCGTGCATATTTGGGATATAAGACTTATAGTAGTTTGCTAGACCCAAGACTGACTGTAAATTCACTACATTGTCTGGTCTAGGCATGTCTCTAATTGCTTCTGTTCTATTTGGGTTTTCTAATCAATTATTTGTCCCAAATATTCAATCTTGTCCATACAAAAATTACATTTTTCGAGAGCCACTTTAAATCCACAGTCTTCTATTTTCTTGAATACCTTCCGAATATGGTTTTTATGTTCTTCAACATTTTTGCTTATCAAAATGTCGTCTAAATAAGCCATTACAAAATCCAAGCCTGCTAGCATGGCATCCATAATTTGTTAGAATAAATTTGGTGCTACTTTCAACCCAAATGACAATCATTTTAGGGGAAATAATACTTTATGAGTATTCATTGTCAGGTATTTAGAACAATCTTAGCGGACTTTGACCTGCAAATATGCTTCTGATAAGGCAATTTTTGTGAAAATCTTTCATAACTTAGAAAATATTTCTTAAGGGGTAGAGAGTGGATAGTTATGACCCTTTAAGCAATCATTCAGTCCCGTCGAAAAATTCTCATATACCCTGATTTTTTTTGATTTTTTTTTCACATAAACTGTGGGTGATGCCCATTCAGAGTAGGCCACTTTTTTTTATTACTCCGATTTCTTCAATTCTTTTTCGATTGTTTCTAATGCTGAATACGGATCCTTCCTTTTGGGTTTAAACCCCGGTTTCGCTTCATCTTTCTGTTCAAATTTCACTTCCGTTTTAGTGCAGCAACCCAGACCTTCAGAAAATATATTTTTAAAATCCTTCTTCAAATCCCCAACAAATCTTCCTGGCAGTTTGGGGCTTTCAGATCCTGTCAAATTCACTCTTTTGCAAAATGAGTTTATTGGTTTCTCCCATAAATTGAAAAGTATCAACAAATCTATAACGAATAGATTAGATTTTTTTCCGGGTATCACAAACATTTTAGTTTTCAACGTATTTTCATTCAGGATCACATTAGTATAAAATTCACCCTTAAATTTTAATCTATTTCCAGACATTCCTCTGGCAATTTTCTTTGTGTTTTGCAGCTTTGGAGAACCAATTTTCTTCCATGTTGTTTCATCAATTAAGGATATGCCACTTCCAGTATCCAAAAGACAGTTTACTTTCCGGCCATTAATTCTAACTTCAATATATTTCCTTTTGCTACCATACATGGACTCTTTTTTAGAATCAATGGTCTTTATTTCAGGCTTACAGTATTTCTCCTTTTTGCATACTGTTGACTTGTGTCCTTTACATCCGCACTTATAACATATGTTGCTTTTGAAGTAGCACTCTTTTGTGAAGTGATTCTTTCCTCCACAACTCTTACAGTATTTTTTTACATAGTGCTCACCTTGCTTTACCCTTTGTATTTTGTCAACATTATTCTCTTCGATACAAGTATTATCCCGTTTTAAATTAAACAGTTTCTGGCATTCCTCAGTAACTTTCTGTAAGATTATTTCTATGTCTTGGTTCATAATGGATAATATCCTAGAACGAATCTCTTTATCCTTCAGGGAGGTTAACCCTTGCACAAATATCAAGCATTTAAACATGTCCTCTTTTAGGTCTTTCAACTTTAATAACTCGCATTGGGCATTTATTCTCCCAGAATAGGCGATAAAGTCTTTATCATCTTGTTTCAAAATGTTTAAACATCTCTAACGAGTATAAAATAAGCTATCCCGCTCTCCAAAAATGTTCGATAAAATTTCTATAGTATCTTTAAAAGAAATATCTTCGGGTTTCCTTGGGAGTATAAAATTGGTATGCTTTGTATTTTCATGGGAACCCAGTTTTTGCAACAGTAAAATAATTGTTTCTTCATTGGACCAAGCCCGCCATCGTTTGGTAAAAATATTTCCGTATGTACTGGAAACGTTAAGCCATTAGTTGGTTCATATAAAAATTCTGTCAGGGAATTTGCAATTCCTTCCAGAGTGACCCGACAATCCTTTTTTTCTTCTTGTTTAATTAATATTGTTTTTAATACTTAATTTTGTTTTAACTGCTCTTTTTGTAAACATTCCATCTTGCTTTGTTAGGCCGCCAGTGCTAATTGTATAGTTTTTTGTAAACTCGGCTAATTGTTCCATGTTGAAGAATTTTTTCTTTTTTTAAACACAGTAATGAAACAAAATGTTAACACTACCTGCATAAAGCATTAAATAAATTCAGTGAATAGTTTTTTTTTTTAAACCACAAAAAAAAAATTATTTTGTAGACAAGGTTTTTTGAAAGGGTTACACACACGAAATTTACGCCGAACGTACGTTCTTTTCCGCTGTATTTTTCTCCTTATGAAACAAAAGAAATTTGAAATGGACAACTTACTTCCGTTCTGAGAAAAATTGTTCTTTTCAATGCTTCGTGAAATGTCAATTTCTCTTTTTTTCCAGTAAGACCGTAACAGACTGGATTAAAAAAAAATAACTTACTTTTTGTGTGTGTCTTAACTTTTTTTTCAGTAGTTGAATTTTTCAGTGCAGTTTTTTTTCTTCGTTGTCCAATATCTTTTTGGCTTAAAGTTTCCTTTATGTGAATTCGAATCCTGTCACCATTTGTTATATCCTTACTGCAAATAAGAATATAATAAGAAACACGTGGTTATGGGGAAAGACAAAGGGGTTTATTTACAAGGGAATATATGTTACATAAGAGTTACTCGACATATTTTCTTATTCTCTTCCTGTCTTTTTTCCTTCTGCCTCAGTCATGTGAGAGGGTCAATACATCCATAGTTCATTTCATCTATGAAGGGTTGTTAGGTTATTCCATTACATCAATATGTATGCATATACTGAATTCACCTTACCAGATTATTTCAAATATACAGGAGGTGTTTAGTGTAGATCAGATTGAATGTTATCTCCTTTTAGATTTTAATGTTTTCATTAGCCAATGACGACCATCTCTCGAACAAATAGTTTGCTAACTTTTACTTTGTCTTCTTTTGTCCAATTTTGTATAGCGATGGTGAAAACTTTTTGAGAATATGTCCAATTAATAGGTGACATGTGTGTGCTTAGAATACTCTTTGCATATCTATTTTAAGTGTTGGTTTAGAGAAAGAAGCAACCGTAGTAGAAGTTAGTGCCTCTCAATAATGTTGGGATAAAAAGAGCAAAGAAGAAAGATAACGAAATACCAAGATCTTATGTATGAGAGGAAAAGAAACTGGAATCTTAGGAAGATCTTTTAATTTCAGTAATACTAGGAGCAACTGGCTCATGAAAAAGAATTTTAAAAATTACTTTTCAAATATACCCGGCGAACTGAGTGCAAAAGCGATTCAAACAATTGCACTTCAAGGGACGGGCAGAATTTTAAAAGATCTCTTGGTCGAAATATATGAGATAGCGGGTAAATGTTTGGTATTCGGTAGGATGCACCATCCCCAGCTTGAACAAACTGATAAGAAAATTTTTAAAAAGAAGAAGAAGAAGAAGAAATATATATGTGTGTGTGTGTGTGTGTGTGTGTGTGTGTGTGTGATCTCAAGGGTTTGGATGCCCAATACAAGAAATACGTTTTCTTTTAATTATAAACTTAAACATTATCTAAATCTAGAAATCGACTCTAAAGGCGAATTTTAATGATGATAACGTTATTATGTAGATATCACACAATGTATAAAAACAATATGGTGTTCAAATATAACTATTTTGGGATAGTAACTTTACAACAATTGCATTTTCCTAGTTTTTAACTTAATAAAAAACTTTCTTAGTATTCCATTTTCTTACATATTATTTTTCTAAAATGTATTATTTTGTGCCCATTCTCTCTTTTACCACTATAATATCGCCCCTCCATCAAATAATTGTTCCATTCAAATCTGAATGTTTCCAAAATTGATGTATAATTTTGTATAATGCCAGCAGTTTCTCCTCTTCTAACGACAAGCATTTAGCTTCGACATGCCATAGCCTAAACAGGTTTCTCCCTTATCTCCTTTCTGTAACTTTATTCACTTAATAATTTAATAAAGTTCTTATGTAACTGTTTATCTGAACACCAAAGATACACACACATGTATATGCATGGGTGTATATATATGTGTGTGTGTATATATATATGTATGTGTAAATAAATATGTGTGTATGAATATATATGTGTGTATGTATATATAAATATGTGTATATATGTGTTTGTATATATATATATGTGTGTATATATGTGTATATAAAATATGTGTGCATATATATATGTGTTTGTGAATGTGTGTATATGTGTATATGTATATATATACACGTGTGTATATATATATCCATGTGTTTATATATATATATGTGTGTGTGTGTGTGTGTATATGTATATATACATGTGTGTGGACATGTATATATATATATATATATGTGTGTGTGAGGGGGTATAGACATGTATATATATATATGTCTGTGTGTGTGTTTAGACATGTATATATATGTGTGTGAGTGTGTGTGTAGACATGTATATACATACTTGTGTGTGTATATATGTGTATGAGTGTATATATATGTGCGTATATATGTATATGTATGAGTATGTTTATATATGTCTGCGTATGTATATATACATATGCGTGTGTATGCATATATATGTGTATATATATGTGTGCATATGTGTGGGTGTATATATAGTATATATATATGTGCATATGAGTGTGTGTATATATATATGTTTGTGTGTATATATATTATATACATATATATGTGTATATATATGTGTGTGTGTGCATACATATATACATATGTGGGTACATATATATGTGTGTGTATACATATATATAAATATTTTTGCCTCTGTGTGTATGTATTTATATATATATATTTGTATATATATATATATATGTGTGTGTGTGTGTGTATGTGTGTATATGAATATACCTTTGTATGTTTGAAATTGGTATGTTCAGGCAGCATTGTTTTATCCAAGCCAACATTATTAAATGCAATGGAGACACTGTGCTTTATGATTCTTTTACTTTCGTTTGTTTGGGTTTTTTTTTGTTTAATTTTTGGATTTTCCGTATAATCTTTTTATATCAAAATCGAAAATATTAATAAAAGTTCCATGGCTCTTCATATCACGAGTGTTTTCGATTTGTCAACGAATCATCTTCAGGTGTTTAGGAAGTAAGAATTTTACAACGGTAAAATAGGAGGGGCGTGCAATAAGTAATGCCTCTGACCCACTTCCCATAGCAGTAGAGCAACGAAACTTGGCACAGTTATTAGTTTTTCTCTACATAGAAAGCACCCAGAGTTATGCATTTCTCCCATCGTTTGATGCAGCTCTGGAGACCGTGTTTGTAGAACACCTTAGGTTGGTCCTCCAACCACAACGTGACTTCAGAAATCAAGGCTGCATCATCTGGGAAACGCTGTCCTTTTAAAAACAACTTCATGGCTGGGAAGAGGTGAAAGTCATAGGGTCCAAGGTCAGGAGAGTAGGGGGGATGGTGCAGGATTTCATAACCATACGCCCCTGCTTCTGATTTGGTGACATACGAGTTGTAGACTGGAGCATTGTCCTGCAGGAGAAGGGTACCTTTGCTGATCTTGTCCCGCTTCTTGATTTTGATAGCTTCCCTTAATTTCCTCAAAAGTGAAACATATTAGGCTCCTGTAATTGTGGTACCCTTCGCCAGGAAATCTGTCATCACTACTCCGTCCTGGTCCCAGAAGACTGTGAGCATGACTTTGCCAATGGAGGGTTGCACCCTTTCCTTCTTTGGAGGTGGTGAGTGCTTCCACTGCATTGACTGGGCTTTGGTCTCTGGATCATAGTGATGGACCCAGGTTTCATCCTGTGTAATCAGTCTTTTGAAAAACTTTGACTCATCTTCTTGGCACATCTCCAAATTCATCCTCGTGCACTCGACGCGTTCTCGCTTCTGGAATGGTGTGAGCAACCTGGGAATCCATCTGGCAGACACCTTATGCATATGCAAATGGTCATGAATGATTGTTTCCACAGACCCTGTACTAATCTTGACATCTTGGGCTATTTGGCGAATAGTAATGCGCCGATCTTCCAAAATGACAGCCTCAACTTGACGGACAGATGCCTCATCAATGGCAGAAGGGGGGGGGGCGACCAGGTGCGGGAGCTGTTTCCACAGACTTCCGGCCATGTTTGAATTCACGATGCAAGCGTCTTACAAGGTCATATGATGGGGCATTATCACCATAAATTTCTTTCATTTCATCAAAAGTCTCCTGTGGTGTGCGTCCTTTCAAATACAAAAATCGGATCACTGTTTGACATTTAACAGGCTCCATTTCACACCTGACTCAAAAACCTGTAAAACAGAAACCACAATTAGTTCAGAGCTGTAATTTGCCACATAAGCCGTAGAGATATAAACCATTGCACATGCAAAATTTCAGCTAGATCAGACAACTGGAAATGGGTCAGGAGCATTACGTATTGCACGCCCCTCGTACTTGTGCCCAAGTATCGAGGAAGAGTGCTATATCTATGCTGTCAGAGACTTTGTTTATTAGTCCTGGGTTGAGGGAGAGCGGTAGAGAAAATACAAGTAGCTAATATTATGTTGCATGTTTAGCCTGAAGCACATAAAGGCCTGGTCGTCTGATTCTAGTTTTATTTCTCTAGTCAGGGGGAGGGTGTTACGAATATAGACTCCAACCCCATGCATATGTCTGTCCGAATCCTTACGGCAGAGTGGGAGATAACCAGGCATGTTAAAGTGGTTAGAGGGAATGAAGGAGTGTAGGTTAGTTTCATTTAATACTAATATATCCGGAGTGTTTACAAAAAGATCACATCATCTAAGTTATTTCTAAGCCTGCGGATATTCGTAAATGCAAGCCTCAAGGGAGGAGGCAGGTTGGTTTTCTTTGAGTTTGGTCCTGGTTTAAACATAACTTTTACTTGAGCTGTAATTTCATTTTATTTAATTTTAAAAGTTTCAGTTAGGGTGAGTTAGGAGTGCTGGACAAGTGGTTGTGCAGAATATCAGACATGCAATACAAGTAGACCATCAGCTGTCCTCAACTACAGGATTGTGGCCTCCGGAAAGCCCAATGGGGATGAGTGCAGGCCCTTTCCTGCGCGACATGGCACTACAATCATCCCGATATTATACAACTGTTGATGGAGCAGCCGCTCTAAGCACTACCAAAGAGTTAGGTCTCCTGTACTATCAGTCAGAAACAGCAGCCAGGAACTGTCACTCTGGTACTTTCAACCCATTAGACAAACTCAGCCCAGTCCAACTGTACCAGCATATATGGTACTGAAGCACCTCACAGTGTCCAGTTTAGGGGAATGGCATGTGGCAGGAGCGGGGGAAAAAAACGGCATTCATTACCCTACTAGGTGATTCTGTCGAGTCCCTGTGATAGCACCTCTACGCTTGGCTAATAGGCAAAGAAGGAGTATGAAAGCTGGGCGATAGACAGAGCCTATCTCCTCCTTAAGCAGTTTAGGTTTGCCAACCGGTAATTTGTTGGAGTCACCAGCTCTAGGAAGGTTGTCGTCCGGGACTGAACAGGCCTCCTTCCCCTAGGTTTAGCTTCAGAGTTTACCTTCTCCTAGACGAATGACCTGAGAAGATATATGGGTCCATCAGCACCAGGAGGGTTCGCCCCACACCTGGGTCCTAATCTAGGTATTTCTGCGACCCCACATGGGTAGTTAATATTAATCGGTTATTTAGGTTATTATCTATTGAAAAATTACCCTCCCCGAAGTAATTAAAAAGAACATTACTATACTTTTCATTTTCATTGTTAATGGGAGAGGGGATAAGTAGAAATTTATACAGTGGAAGCAACTAAATTTGCAACAAGATTGGTTTGAGGGAGAGGAGTTAATGTATGGTTAAATATAGTTTTGTAAGTTTAGGAATAGGATAACATGTTAACGTGTGATTTACTAAATATTAGGAATTAAAATTTGGTGCCCAAACTGAGTATTTAATACGACTGAAAGATAAGATAAATGCTAAATATAGATATAAGAAACATTTGATTTGGAGAACAGTTCAGTACAAGTATACCTGAAAGATATGTTATGGCGTATTCTTGAATATAATTAAATATAGATGGATGGATAAGTGGCATGTTTTCAGTATATACGAATGTATGGACTTTTAGACATTGAGTATGTTGTCTTCAGACTTTTAACGAAGGAAGATGGCTTCGCCTTTCTTTTAAAATCCGGAAGTTTGTATTACAATGAGTATCGGTTCAGTTTGTGCATAAATTATTGCAGTACGATCTCCTATCAAAAGAAAGATATTAAGGGTTGCTGTTCATTATAGATCACTTTTAATCTATGTATAAGACTATGGCTAGTAAGTATTTACTTAGAAGCTTAGTTATGGGTTAAGAGTATAATCTAAAGCATGCCTAAGAAATCTTTAGGTGTTAATGTGTATCGATTACGAAAAGTCAGTCTATTAAGGGTAACGATTGAGAGATAGAACACCTAAGTTACGTGTAATGGATTAGACTTAATGGCAACTTGGGAAATAGAGCAGTTGGTTAGTTAGTGATTAGGAGAGAGGATTTAAGTAACAGAACAGTATAATTACACGTTAAGGTATAGTTTAGGGTGAAGTTAAAAAAAAAGTTTGTCATGCAAAACAGACAAAGGCAGTCATCTTGGATTTAAAGTATCTATAGGATATACGTAGCATACTAGCAGCGGTATTTTTACGGTTTTGAGAGAAATTATAGGTACATAGTGTCACGGTTTATTGTTCTAGTCATAGACAATGTCAGGCACAGAGCACTTCAAGGGAGTCTCTAATATTGTAACTGCGTCTATCTAATTTTTTTAAAAGTAGTTGAATAGAGTATTATGAGGTGTTCATCTTAGCTTAGGGATAGAATGAAAATTTGTGGTAAAATTCAAAGTGATATAAGGAATTAAATGAGGATTAGATGTACGATCACTGGATGTTGAGCTGCTCGGGAAAAAGAAGAATGTCTTAGTGATATAAGATTTGAGAACTTAACAGTCCGAGGATACTGAAAGAAAGTTGTGAGCTGATGAGGATCCAGTATAGGCGATTAGATATAGGTAGCAAATGATGATAGTTTATTATGTACGAATTGTACATATTAAGTATACTGCTTAAGTTCTACCCTCTATCGTAAAAGGAAATCCGTTTGTAATGCGGTTGGCTAATTTGTCAAGAAAAAAGCGTGAGGTTGTGGCAATGGACAGAGCTTATCAAATTATTTAACAATATCAGTTTACAGACGATTATACAAATTGAATTGCTGACTAAGACATAGGAGCCCGTCTTCCTGGTGTTTCGATGAAGTGATGGATCAAGAGCATAGGTTTTATATAGGCACCGCCAAAAATGGCCGCAAAATCAAGTTGTTGTTGTTTTTTAAAACTAAATTACATTTATTAAAATCCATTATTTCTGAGTAACTTTTTTTTTCCAGAAAGATAAAACCCTGAATTTTATCATATAGAAAACAGAATAATGTAAAACTTTTTCTACTATTTTTAATTCAATTTTAAATGTTAAATTTTCCCAAAAAGTTAACAATTGTTATTTTTTGTCTTGCACAAAAAACGTACTTAAATATTTAAAAAAAAGGGTTTTTGAAATAATTTATTTATTCATTTATTGTCTAACTAAGATTTAGGATGATTTTCTAAGAGAATATGCAAAAATATTATAATATAAGTACCTGAATTTCAAATAATTCCACTTATTCATATATGTAACCAGATATTTCGCGTCACCGAAGAGTTCAGATCGACTCTGTTTACGTTTTCTTTCGATGAGACGAAAACTATGGAAGACTAAACAGGCCAAAAAAACTTATTTTTCAGTGACGAAAATTTCAATGTATTATTAAGCTGAGGCTGGCCAGTACCAGATGGGTGACCATTTGTATGAGTTTGGTTTTTAATGTGTATGTGTGTGGGGGCCAGGCTCCCCAAAATGGGGGGAGGGGGCAATTTAAAGCAGAATAAAAAAAAAATTATTTCAGCGCGTTTGGTCCACCGTAGTCGAAAGGCGGCAAACGTTTTCAAACGAGATCGAAAAAAAATGATGCTATTTTTAACACAAAGGGCACAATATTTATCGAAGTTTTTTTTTTGTATCGATTATTCAAAGCATGCTCTGTTTAATAATGGTCATGCATTATTCGGCTCGCTAAAAAAAAATTGTTAATTTATTTATCAAAAATTTTAAAATGGCTTTTTTCGTATAAATATAAAAAAATTTTTTTTTTTGTTTTGCTTAACTTAAATTAATTATTTTACTTAACATATTCACCGAATTTCACACTTCAAAACTCAAAAGCGGGATAATTAAACACAATCGAAGTTCTGATATTCAGACGTCAAAATAAGGTATGGAAACAATTTTTTTTTTTTTTTTAATCTATAATTCTGTCCCTTACAACAACACAATATGTTTTGTTCAATTTCAGATGATTATTTTAAGCATATTTGTTCCCACTTCAAAACAAGGGGGGGTTTTGTAAGCAAAAAAAAAATATATATATAAATATCGTTTATGAAAAATAAGTACACTGTTATAAAGTTCATTCTTCTCCTAATAATCGCTGAAAATTTCGTATTGATCGGATAATTACCTGATTTTTGGTAGATTTTTAAAAAGACGGTCCGTCAAAAAGTACTGACCTGCCCCCCCAGTTTTGGCGGTGCCTAGTTTTATAACTAGGAAAACACACACCCGAAATGTCCGGAAAGGAGAGGGCAGTGTGCGAGGTGGGTCACTTTAGATTTTTTATTTATTTAATTTTCTCTAATTTTTATTTTTATTTAATTTGTTTGTTTTTTTCCTCAATTTTCTGAGGGTTTTTTGCGCCTTACCATGGCTGATTATATTAAGTTCTATGTCTTCTGAATAAATTAGCATATATTTTTTTAGCGGTTCTTTTCTTACTAGAGCCATGATTCATTATTTCACCCCGGTGAAAAGACTATTTTGTTGTTTATAATTCTATTTTAAGTGGAGAAAAATTATCGGTTATATATATATATATATATATATATATATATATATATATATATATATATATATATATATATACTAGCAAAAGTACCCGTTGTTGACTGTATTCAAAAACAGCCCACAGAAAATGGACTCTGATTAATGAAAGTATGATGGGTTATGAAAAGGAAGGGTTGTGAATTTTGGTTGACTTTGGGGGTATCGAAACCAAAGCAAAATATGATGAAAGTAAAAATAAAATAGATAAATCCCATAATTTATTATACCATACCTGTTCAAACGGAAACACTTATCACAATATTCTGTGGATCTATATTAAAAAACCTTGTTAAACTTTGTGACATATTTCCATTCTATGGAGGTCAGGTGCAAACGAACAACCCATAATTTTATTATACCATATTTCTTCAAACAGAAACACAATTATCAAAGTATACTTACACGGATAGATATGCTAAGTCTTTATTAAAGTTTGTGCCTATTTTCATTCTATGGAGGACAGGCACGAACGCAGACCCCACAATTTTATTATACCATCCCTATTGAAGTAAAAAAAAATAGTTATCAAAGTATTATTATGTACATCTATATCAAAACACTTGTAAACGTTTCTTTTTTAATTTTTATTTTTTTTATTTCCATACTTTGTGGACCAGGCGCGAACGACGCCCCCACAATTTTAATAAACCACCGTTCTGTCAGATCAAACATACCCATTCCTGTGTCTCGATACATATTCTATCATGATATGTAATCAGTTTTTTTTTAAATAGTCAACCATATAGGAGTCTATTCGTGACCAGACACACACACATTCAGCTTTATATTATAAATATACATATATGTATATATAAATATATACATATACGTATTCACACATATATGTATATATGTATATATACATATATGTATATATACATATATGTATATATGAATATATACATCTATGTATACATACATGTATGTATACATACATATATGGATATATACATATATGGATATATATATATATACATATATGTATATATATACATATATGTACATATGTCTATATGCATATATGTACATGTATATATACATATATCAAAATGTTTATATATATATATATATATGTATGCAGGTATATATATACATATATGTATGCAGGTATATATATACATATATACATATATGTACATATATGTATGCAGGTATATATATTCATATATGTATGCAGGTATATATATTCATATATGTATATAGGTATATATATTCATATATGTATATATGTATATAGGTATATATGTATATATGCATATATGTATATATATTCATATATATATATTATATGTATATATATATATTCATATATATATATATATTATATGCATATATATAGGCATATATATATGTGTATTTATTTACGAATATATGTATACATATATATATATGTATATATACATATATGTATATATGCATAGATGTATATATGTATAGATGTACATCTCGGAAGTATAGTGAAAAGCACATCTTATTTTTCTTTTATTAATATTATTGGAATCTTTTCTTTTTTCCTTGTACACATTTTTGTGAATTATTCCATGGATTTCTGCCTTTGGATTATTATAGACCATCTTCTTCCAATTACGGGATTTCCTTGGATTTTACTTGTACAAATGAAAATTCTTTTAACTTTCTTGAAGTTTTACATTTGGATTTTACCGTCACTGGATTTTTTATCTTCCACCAGACTATCCATTCGTGTGTAATCACCGTTTTCTTTACCATATTCCCTCTGCTTCACTTTTTTTGTTTTCAAGTAAGATCTTTGACTTACTTGTTGTTTCATCAAATACTTCTGCATGCAAAATCCGATCCCGCATTTTGCTAATTCCTACCCTCTGATGAGAAGGAAAGTATTTCTTCGAAACTCCGCGGATTAAGGACTATCTATTTATCTAGAGTTTCCTTTTCAGATTAAATATGTTTTTAACTCATATCAAAGTGTTTTTTAACATATTTTATTAACTGTTTGCTCATATGTATATATATGTATATATATATATATATGTATACATGCATACATGTATATATGTATTTATACATACATGTATATATGCATATATACATATATGTATATATATGTATATATATGTATATCTACATATATGCATATATACATATATGTATTTATATGTATATATACATATATGCATATATATATGTATATATACATATATGTATATATATACATATATGTATATATATACATATATGTATATATACATATATGTATATATACATATATGCATATATACATATATGTATATATACATATATGTATATATACATATATGTATATTTGTATATATACATATGTATATAAACAAATATATGTGTATAAATATGTATATATATACAAATATATGTGTATAAATATGTATATATATACAAATATATGTGTATAAATATGTATATATATACAAATATATGTGTATAAATATGTATATATATACAAATATATGTGTATAAATATGTATATATATACAAATATATGTGTATAAATGTGTATATATATATACAAATATATGTGTATAAATATGTATATATATATACAAATATATGTGTATAAATATGTATATATATACAAATATATGTGTATAAATATGTATATATATACAAATATATGTGTATAAATATGTATATATATGTATATAAGTATATATATACATATGTGTATATATGTTTATATATGTATATATGTAGGTGTATATATGTTTATATATGTATGTGTACATATGTTTATATATGTATGTGTATATATGTTTATATATGTATATATATGTATATATATATATATAAAAATTTATGTATATATATATGTATATATACATATATGTATTTATATGTATATATGTATATATACATTTATGTATATATTTATGTATATATGTATGTGTTTACGTATATATTTATATATTTAAGTATATATACATATATGCATATATATGTATATATATATATATCTATATATATATATATATATATATATATATATATATATATATATATATGTATTAGTGTTGTACCGATGAATCGGAATCGGGAATCGAAATCGGAAAAGTCGGTAGTTTACAGGGTATCGGAATCGGTAACGGAATCGAAAAAATGTGTGCCTAATTTCTGATTCCAAAACCGATTCTTTTAATATTTTATTATGTTAATTTTTCATTGCTGATACCGTTGATAAATATTTATTCCTTTTAAACTATTAGTAAAACTAACCTCTATAGATCATGATAACATTAAAAGAAGATCTAAATTTATTTTTTCTGCGTAAAATAATTAAAATAAAACTTGAAACTTTGCGAAAATTCACTAGACAACCTTTAGAAGAGTGCAGTTTATTTTGAAGGTATAGAAAAAATGAATTTAGGAAAACTCATCCCCGGAAAACTCGTACCCGGAAAACTCGACCCCGGAAAACTCGTCCCCTTTTGCTAAGTAGGAAAACTGGTCCCTTATTGAATAAATATCGATTGAAAACACATTTTATGACCGTTCTTGAGGAAGATATCGGCTTTAAAAGACAATACATATCCCATAATATTTTTTTTAAAAAAAATGTTTTTATTTGTTTACTATTGTTTTAAAAAATTAAATTAATTTTTCTAAGTTTGAGTTTTCTTACTAGCTTTGAAAGCTTTTGGTCTTTCAACTTATTTTAAAGAGTTTATTTAGTTAAAAAAAAAAAAAAGAAAGTAATATCGAGTGTTACTTACGGACAAAAAATGTCCGACATAAGAGGATCACGTCTTAGGAGGATGATTGCTCAAAAATAGAAAATTAAATAAATTATTAAGGTAGGTATAGTTTTAAAACGAGCCCCCCCCCTTAAAAAAATAAATTCGGATAATTTTAGGTAATAATGCACATCCCATAATATTTAAAAAAATATTTTTACATGCTTATTGTTTTAAAAAATTTAATTGGTTTTTCTAAGTTTTCGTTTGCTACCTAGCTTTGTAAGTTTTTGGTGTTTAAACTTGTTTTAAAGAGTTTATTTAATCAAAAAGAAATAACAAGTAATGGCGCACTCGACATTACTTAGTAAATAATTTTTAACAAAAAATGTCCGAAAATTAAAGAAAATACTGAGGTAGATATAGTTTTAAAACGAGCCTCCCCCCCACCTCCAAAAGAAAATAAATTTGTATATTTTTAAGTACTGCACAAGTGCCCCCGAAATGACTTTTAAACAATACCCTCCCCTCCCGATGTTAAGAATGGATTTCGAAATAATAACGTTATTTCAGCGCGGTACCAAAATTACATAAGACCGTGTTTTCTTTTTTGTTGTTTTGTGATAACACAAGACTTATTTAAACTGAATTAATTCTTCTAAATAAAATAATTGCTTTCTTTGATAATACGTGTTTTCTTTCTTTCTTTTTGTTTCGTAATGACACAAAAAGTGTTAAAACTAGAGTATTTTTTTAATAAATATTTGGTTACGTTTTTCTGTATTTTGACTCCTTGATCAAGCTTATTTTTTTAAGCAAGAGTTAAAAATAATTTTAAAAAATATTATGGGTTGCATAGTCTCTTTTAAAAACAATATCTTCTTCAAGAACGGTAATAAAATGTGTTTTCAATCGATATTTATTCAATAATGTACCAGTTTTCCTACCTAGTAAAAAGGGGGGACATTTTTGGGTACGAGCTCTCCGGGTAGGAGTTTTCCGAGTATGGGTTTTCCGGAGACGAGTTTTCCCGGGACGCGTTATCCGGGCACCGAAAAAATTGTTTACATTTAAAGAATTATTTTGTCAAGAAAAATAATATCAAACATTATTGCTAATTAAATCAAAAGTAGAATATAATAGTGTTAAATTTTGTCCGGTTAGGTTTTTGTCCGCTCCCTTACTCGGCATTGGCAAATATGACAAGGAATGACGAAAGGTGTGAAAAGGATTGGCCTTGAATTGAATTTGAAATGAACTCGTTAAATGTCATGTTTCCGTGTGATTTTCTTTGATTCTTGCCGGTATAATTTATGTTTATACTTAGGGATTCCTACGGCGGCGCCAATGTCGTCTAGAACCCACCAATCTCACTCCCCTATATAAGGCCACTAACTGAAAGTATTTGGGGGTAATTAACATCTTCGATACCGTTTGGCTTCGACAATTTGGCAACATAAAATGTAAGTGTATTTTTAAATAACTATTTTAAAGATATTCAAAATGTGTTTCATGATTTGAAAATTAATTACCAGCATATTTTTACTTTATTTTTGTTTAATATTTATTTTAATGTGATGCAAAAGGTCGAATTGTTTTTTTTATTTTTTGTAAATTCAAATATATTCTTTTGTTAGGTAGAAGTGTAACTTATCTTGCCTTTGGTAACATTTACTGGGTGGGTTTCTCCTAGTATATTGTTTAATTTTTAATTTTTGTGTAATCATCGAGAGTTAAAAGTCGTGTGTCGGCCTTTTTTCTTGTTCTCACATAACATCGGGTGAACATAGTGACATTTCTTGGGTGCGTTTCTATCAGTACTTTGATTTCTGATTTCTGAGCTATTATCGAGGCTCGAATATGGCTTAAATAATATCACCATTTTTATTTTGTTTTAACTCAATAGGCTTTACACTACCATTATTTTAAGTTAAAAAAAGTGCAAAAAAAAAAAAAAATTATCCAGGTGGTTGAAAATGTAGTTTCGCTTGTTTTTGGTAACATTTATTCGTTGTGTACTCATTTATTTCGACCCCTTTTTGTTCCCTTCTTATTCTGAAAAATCATCCACCAGACGAGAAGCAAAAAAATAATAAATTTAAAATTCTTTCAAACCAAATAAAATCGATGTCTATAAGTTATGAAAATGCTTTGTACTACTGTGTACATATTGAGTGTTTCTATTTACTTTCTCCCACCAGAAATTACAGTTAAACACAAAGTCCTCTCCCAAAAGGGGAACTTGTTTTCGGAACAAAAAATTAAAATTGCCTCGGTCATTTCTCCTTCATTGAACGAAAAGAGGTGAAGTGTAGCATCAGAACAGATACTAAACTTTGTTAATGTTTCGGTCGATTTGACTTCGAACCAAAATTCTGTGTAGATTCTCGATTTCAACCGACAAATTCCCGCATTCGAGAGCTCAAAACAGAACAATTAGTATATTAATATTTTTTTTAATTCGGGTGGGGGATTGGGGAGTCCTCTTCCGCAAGAACCGGGTTCAAGTTAATTTTCAATCGATATTTATTCAATAATTTCCCGGGTTTGTATTACTGTACACATAGATTCGAAAAAAGTTGTCAAAAAACAAATATATAACAAATACATGTTATTAAAGGCAAGATAAGTTACTTTTCTACCAAACTGGATATATTTTTCGTGTTTTTATTCAATGTAACATGTTTATTCAGCTCGAAAAACGTACAGTGTTTACCGATGTATTCGAAAATTCAATATGGCGCCTCACTCCCTCTTTAACACGGTAAGTTTGGGAAAAGATGTTATAAATAAAAAACTAGAAAAAATACTATTAAACACCTGCCGAATACATGTCAAGCTATGGCACGGTAACATATATTGAGCGAGTTTTTAACAGTATTTTATCCAGTTATTTATTTATAACACCTTTTCCCAAACTTACCGTGTGAAAGAGAGAGTCAGACGCCATATTGAATTTTCCAATACATCATACGCTGTATGGTTTTCGAGCTGAATAGACATGTTACATTAAATAAAAGCACGAAAAATATATCCAGTTTGGTAGAAAAGTAACTTATCTTGCCTTTGATAACATTTATTTGTTATATATTTGTTTTTTGACAACTTTTTCGAATCTATGTGTACAGTAATACAACCCCAATTTCCCTTTTATTCCTAGCTGGCGAAAATGGCCCTTTTCCGTTGCCCAATTTTCTTAAATTCCTAAATTTAATATAAAATGATCACCCGTTTCCCAGCCATTCTAATCGTTTTAAAGCAGTTAACTAATTTGTTTTTACCATTGACTCACAACCCAATCGGCAAAATCATAAAAACGATAAACAATCGCTTTATTTTTTGTATTATCACAGACTTAGGGTTAGTAGTAGGAAAGGGCTGTGTCGTTTATAAAATGGAGAATCGAACTTTTCTTTTCGCAACAAAAAGTTATAATTGCGATGGGCGAAAAATGAAAATGGAATAAAAAAAACACCGACAATTTCACGAGAATACATTATTTACATCTTCGTACCGTTTTACACGTAACTATTTAAAAATTGAAATATAAACATTGCCTATAAACACTCATGATTATCAATAAAAAATAAATAAATATAAAACACTCGCATGCACACCCATACACATACACATATACACACCCACACATAAATCAGAACCGACACATTAAAACACACACACGTGCGCGCATACAACCACACAAAGACATAACACCCCTATCTCTAATACAACACACTGAACAATACCAACCCTACTTAACCTCGAAACCAACAACACTAGGAGACACCTAGAACCATAGTATAATATCTGTTCCAACACCTCGCTCCCTCCTCAGTCAGGGGAGGAGAACCCCCTCATGACTGAAACGACTATCTTCACTTCTATCATCCCCCTCCCATATCTACACCCCCTCCAATGCCCCCCTTCTGAGGAACAAAATCTTCCCCACACTAGGAACCGATCCTGGGTCTGGCCATACCCACATGGGGAGACAAATAAATAGAAACATTAAAAAATCCCCTATTTTAAATACACCCCTCTTTCTAAACAAACATAATATAAGACTAAAACGAAAAATCACAATACTAAAATCCAAGAATCCAAAAAAAAAAATAAATAATTAAAAAAAATAAAATAAATAAATAAATATCAAAATAGAATGAAAGCACCCCTACCCTTACTTCAGAAGAGCCAGTCCTCCCCTCCCCACACATACACATTAGTAATGACATCGGACCACAGCCGCCTTCCTAAGGAAGCAAATAACCCCAAAATACTATAAAACAATATACACATTCCCAAACCAATAAAAGCAAACACACACACGCACACACACACATATACACACACCCTACCCCACCCTAAAGGAAAAGAAAAAAACATTAGCAGAAAGAGATAGCGACTGACTACAGCGAGGTCAAGTCTCCCTGGACAACCCAAATAAAAAAGCAAATAAAAAAGCAATAAAAATTCAGCATACCAATGTATAATAAACACTTACAAGCCTCCACCCCTTGGAAAAACTTCAAACTAACTACGAAAATCGCCATTTTTACACATTTGAAAATAATTTCTGACGAGGACGCATCACAGACCGTCTGAAACGCGCGTAAACGATTTCAATGACTTAAAAACATTATTACAATGATCCAAACATAATTCTCAATGAAAAACCAAGACACGGAATAATAAAATAATGTTAAAAAATACACATCGTTGGTGACTACTCCCTTATTGTAATATATATATATATATATATATATATATATATATATTTGTGTATATGTATATACACAACGACGACTTTGTAGATATATATATATATGTATATATATATATATATATATATATATATATATATATATATATATATATACACAACGACGACTTTGTAGATTAACACGCAGCTAAATCCCTATTTCAAAATGGAATATTATTTTTATAGATTACGTGTTAGAACATGTTTCTAAATTGACGGAAAGAAAAGCGATCATGGTACTTGTGCAGTTTACGTCCCTCATTAAAAAACGAAAATTTCAAAAAACAATTATATTCTACATACCCGTTTTGGAATGAAGTTCTCCTAAAAAATTCACTTAATTTCATCAAGTAGTTTTGTTTTTACAGCTTGTTTTCAATCTCGGGAACATGAAATTTCTCTAATAAATCGCTTAATTGATTTTATGAGAACTTCATTCCATAACGGGTACGTAGAATATAATTGTTCTTTTTTTTAATTTTCGTTTTTAATGGGGGACGTAAACTGCAAAAGTACCGCGATTATTTTAGAATTTAGAGTGTGAGATCAGTTTCAAATATAAATTTAACGTAAATGATCATCGTTTCTGGCCACCCTAATTCTTTATGGATGTAAACTAAATTGTTTCCCACTAAATTAAGTTCGATTTGCAACGTTGTAAAACCATGTGTAATCACTTAAAAAGTACACACCTCCCTCCTCCAATAAGCGCACATAATTTTAAATTGGTAACACACTTCAATGTTTTGGAAAAGCAGCTCATTTTATGTTAAATTTATTTGTGAAATTGACCCTCTATTTTAAATTCCTAATCGTTTTATATTCATTTATCTTTTTATAACTATGAGTGTTTAGGCAATGTTTATATTTCATTTTTAAATAGTTACGTGTAAGGCAGTAAGGCACCGCCAAAACTTGGGGGGCAGGTAAGTACTTTTTGACGGACCGTCTTTTTAAAAATCTACCAAAAATCAGGTAATTATCCAATCAATACGAAATTTTCAGCGATTATTAAGAGAAGAATAGACTTTATAACAGTGTACTTATTTTTTATAAACGATATTTATATATATATATATATATATATTTTTGCTTACAACCCCCCTTGTTTTGAGGGGGTTCCAAATATGCTTAAAATAATCATCTGAATCTGAACAAAATATATTGTGTTGTTGTAAGGGACAGGATTATAGATTAAAAAAAACAAAACAAATTGTTTCCATACCTTATTTTGACGTCTGAATATCAGAACTTCGATTGTGTTTAATTATCCCGCTTTTGAGTTTTGAAGTGTGAAATTCGGTGAATATGTTAAGTAAAATAATTAAT
The DNA here is from genome assembly GCF_053919585.1 of Euprymna scolopes. Lineage (NCBI taxonomy): Eukaryota > Metazoa > Mollusca > Cephalopoda > Sepiida > Sepiolidae > Euprymna > Euprymna scolopes. The sequence goes on along the minus strand of NC_136493.1, from coordinate 72,803,260 downwards.
TTAAGTTAAGCAAAACAAAAAATTTTTTTTTAATATTTATACGAAAAAAGCCATTTTAAAATCTTTGATAAATAAATTAACAATTTTTTTTTTAGCGAGCCGAATAATGCATGATCATTATTAAACAGGGCATGCTTTGAAGAATCGATACAAAAAAAAATTCGATAAATATTGTGCCCTTTGTATTAAAAATAGCATCATTTTTTCGATCCCGTTTGAAAACGTTTGCCGCCTTTCGACTACGGTGGACCAAACGCGCTGAAATAATTTTGTTTAATTCTGCTTTAAGTTGCCCCCCCCCCCCAATTTTGGGGAGCCTGGCCCTCACACACATACACATTAAAAACCAAACTCATACAAATGGTCACCCATCTGCTACTGGCCAGCCTCAGCGTTAATAATACATTGAAATTTTCGTCACTGAAAAATAAGTTTGTTTTTTTTTGCCTGTTTGGTTTTCCATAGTTTGCTTTTTATTAAGTACAAACGTAAACATTGTCTAGATCGACGCGAAGTAACTGGTTGCCCATATTAATAAGTGTAATTATTTGAAATCCAGGTACTTATATTATAATATTTTTGCATATTCTCATAGAAAATCACCCTAAATCTTAGTTAGACAACAAATAAATAAATAAATTATTTCAAAAACCTTTTTTTTTTTAAATATTTATGTACGTTTTTTGTGCAAGACAAAAAATGTCAATTGTTAACTTTTTGGGAAAATTTAACATTTAAAATTTAATTAAAAATAGTAGAAAAAGTTTTACATTATTCTGTTTCCTCTATGATAAAATTCAGGGTTTTATCTTTCTGGAAAAAAAAAAGTTACTCAGAAATAATGGATTTTAATAAATGTAATTTCGTTTTAAAAAACAACAACAACTTGATTTTTCGGCCATTTTTTGGCGGTGTCTATGTAAAACGGTATGAAGATGTAAATAATGTATTCTCGTGAAGTTATCGGTGTTTTTATTCCGTTTTCATTTTTCGCCCATCGCAATTATAACTTTTTGTTGCGAAAAGAAAAGTTCGATTCTGGGTTCGATTTATGATCAGAACAAAAATAAAAATGACCCCAGTCTAGAAGAAGTTCTTCAGCAATTATTATATTAATACAAAAAATTGGAGGGAAGGGGGTTAGCCTCGTTTTAAAACAATATTCCTCGCAAGAACCGTTCTACAATTTATTATTAATCAATATTTATTCAATAATTGCCCTTTTTTCCTAGCTGGCCAAAATGGTCCCTTTTCTGTTGCCCAATTTTCCGGACACCTGAAATTCATTTACGACTTTTACGGAGTGAGTAAATACTTTTCAAAATATTTATTTTCAAGCATGGAGGGACGCCGTGTTCCTCTTTTAAACTATATGAGTTAGAACCTTACACTTCCCATCAGTGTAAATACTTATTTACAAATAGTCATTTTAAAATTTGGTGGTGAGGGGTTAGCCATATTTTAAACTAGAGGGTAGAGAGCTGAGCCCGGCACTTCTCCAACAGTTCTAATTTTCTATTACTAAAATGCGGTTTTTCCCTATTTATCCATTTTTTACCATTTTTGCCGTTGCCACTTTTCCCCTGCTATTTATTCCCTTGCAATTTTACCGAGCACCAAGAACACATAGCTTCAAAATAACAGAGTAAAATATTAAGCAATATTTATTTTTAAATATCATTTAAAACTAGCGTAACCCACTAAATCCCTTTTCAGAACGGTCTTAAAATCTGTTTTGAAAATTAAAATTATGGATATTGTAAATATCATCACCTCTAGAATTAATGTGCTATTGTGATAACTGAAATGATTCTAGATAGTGTAAGATAGAGTATTACCACAACTTCCAATTTCTCACACATTTGATGGTATTGTGCCTAATTTGTGAAAATATGCTATATATTTTATCCAATAAATAATTCAAAGTGTAGTATCTGTTCTGATATTACACTTTATCCTTTATGCCCTCTGCCACTGACAGAAAAATCCTTCTAGACTGGGACCAGTTTCATTGCCGTTTCAATCCAGAGTATCCCTTTTGGGAGAGTTGGATTCCCTATATTAAAAACCGACCTTGTGTCTAACACTATCTTCGGGTAGTGGACGACAAGTAAATAGAATCACATGTAAACTAACTCACACACCCAAGACAAAATGAGATTCTATATTTTTAGGCGATTATGTGAACATATTAAAAAAAACCCCAAAAAACAACTAATTTAAAATTTAGAGAGCGGGATCAGTTTAGTAAATATATTTAAAGTAAAATCGTCTTCATTTTCATGTCATTATAAATTATTATGATTGTTCATTAAATTCTTTTACAACTTACCCTAAGTTAGACTGGTAAGTTCATAAAACCCGCATATCATCACTTAAAAAGTAACCTCCCACATACACAAACGCACAGAACTTACATATTATAGCAATCTTTGGTTAATTGTCTTTAAACGTTAGAATTACTTGGATATGGAGGCTCATTTTCTGTTAAATTTACCTGTAAAACAGACACTATAAATTCTTAAATTTATTATTTTTTTGCTTCTTGTCTGGTGGATGATTTTTCAGAATAAGAAAGGAAGAAAAAGGGAGCGAAATAAATGAATACACAGCGAATAAATGTTACCAAAAACAAGCGAAGCTACATTTTCAACCACCTGGATAATTTTTTCGTTTCTTTTTTTGCACTTTAAATTATTTTAAAGTGCTTTTAACTTAAAAGATTGGGAGTGGAAAGCCTATTGAGTTAAAACAAAATAAAAATGGTGATATTATTTAAGCCATATTCGAGCCTCGATAATAGCTCAGAAATCAAAAATCAAAGTACTGATATAAACGCACCCAAGAAATGTCACTATTTTCACCCGATGTTATGTGAGAACAAGAAAAAAGGCCGACACACAACTTTTAACTCTCGATGATTACACAAAAATTAAAAATTAAACAATATACTAGGAGAAACCCACCCAATAAATGTTACCAAAGGCAAGATAAGTTACACTTCTACCTAACAAAAGAATATATTTGAATTTTATAAAAAAAAAATTTAAAAAAAAAACAATTTTGCGTCACATTAAAATAAATATTAAACAAAAATAAATATGTTGGTAATTAATTTTCAAATCATGAAACACATTTTGAATATATATATATATATTATTCCTTAATTGGAATTCATTTTTGAGATGAGCATTATATATTAATTTATTTTTATTTTGTACTATTATTCTCATCTTTATTAGTTGTTGTTTTTGATCTTTTATTGGTTTTGTTTGTTCACAACGTCCACGAAGGCCAGAGGAATAGTTGGCCGAAACGTTGTGAACAAACAAAACCAATAAAAGATAAAAAACAACAACTAATAAAGATGAGAATAATAGTACAAAATAAAAATAAATTAACATTTTGAATATCTTTAAAATAGTTATTTAAACATACACTTACATTTTATGTTGCCAAATTATCGAAGCCAAACGGTGTCGAAGATGTTAATTGCCCCCAAATACTTTCAGTTGGTGGTCTAGGTTTTTATTGCATTATATATTTGTGTGAGTATATATATATTTGTGTATATATATATATATATATATATATATTTGTGTATATATATATTTGTGTATATGTATATTTATATTTGTATATATATATATATTTATATTTGTATAGATATATATATATTTGTATATATATATATATATTAGTGTATATATGAATATTTGAGTATATATATTTGTATATATATATATTTGTGTATATATATATATTTGTGTATATATATATATTCGTACATATATATATATTTGCGTATATATATATATATTTGTGTGTATATATATATATTTGTGTGTATATATATATATTTGTGTGTATATATATATATATTTGTGTGTATATATATATATATTTGTGTATATATATATATTTGTGTATATATATTTGAGTATATATATATATGTATAGATATATATATATTTGTGTACATATATATTTCTGTATATATATATATCTGAGTATATATATATATATTAGTGTATATATATATATCTGAGTATATATATATATATATATTTGTGTATATATATATATATTTGTGTATATATATATATATTTGTGTATATATATATTTGTGTATGTATATATATATATATATTTGTGTATGTATATATATATATTTGTGTATGTATATATATATATATATTTGTGTATGTATATATATATATTTGTGTATGTATATATATATTTGTGTATGTATATATATATATTTGTGTATGTTTATATATATATTTGTGTATGCATATATATATATAGTTGTGTATGCATATATATATATATATTTGTGTATGTATATATATATATATATATTTGTGTATGTATATATATATATATTTATGTATATATATATATATATTTGTGTATGTATATATATATTTGTGTATATATATATATTTGTATATATATATATTTGTGTGTATATATATATATTTGTGTATATATATATATTTGTGTATATATATATTTGTGTATATATATATTTGTGGATATATATACATATATTTGTGTATATATACATATTTGTGTATATATATATTTGTGTATATGCATATATATATTTGTGTATATATATTTATGTGTATATATATATCTGTATATATATATTTGTATATATATATAAATTTGTATATATATATATATTTGTATACATATATATTTGCATACATATATATTTGTATATATATATATATGTATATATATATTTGTGTGTATACATATATATTTGTATATATATATATTTGTATATACATATATATATTTGTATATATATATATATTTGTATATATATATTTGTATATATATATTTGTATATATATATATATATTTGTATATATGTATATATTTGTATATATATATTTGTATATATATATATATATTTGTATATATATATATATATATTTGTATATATATATTTGTGTGTATACATATATATTTGTATATATATATATATTTGTATATACATATATATATTTGTATATATATTTGTATATATATATTTGTATATATATATTTGTATATATATATATATATATATTTGTATATATGTATATATTTGTATATATATATTTGTATATATATATATATATTTGTATATATATATTTGTATATATATATATATATATATTTGTATATATATATATATTTGTATATATATATATATATTTGTATATATATATATATTTGTATATATATATATATATTTGTATATATATATATTTGTATATATATATATATTTGTATATATATATATATTTGTATATATATATACATTTGTATATATATATATATATTTGTGTATATATATTTGTATATATATATATATTTGTATATATATATATATTTGTATATATATATTTGTATATATATATATTTGTATATATATATATATTTGTATATATATATTTGTATATATATATATTTGTATATATATATATTTGTATATATATATATATATTTCTATATATATATATATATATTTCTATATATATATATATTTGTATATATATATATTTGTGTGTGTATATATATATATATTTGTGTGTGTAAATATATATATATTTGTATATGTATATATTAGTATATATATATATTTGTATATATATATATATTTGTGTATATATATATTTGTGTATATATATATATTTGTGTATATATATATATATTTGTGTATATATATATATATTTTTCTATATATATATATATTTGTGTATATATATATTTGTGTGTATATATATATTTGTGTGTATATATATATTTGTTTGTATATATATATATTTGTGTATATATATATATATTTATATATATATACATTTGTGTGTTTATATATATTTTTGTATATATATATATATATTTGTGTGTTTATATTTTTGTGTATATATATATATTTGTATATATATATATGTGTATATCTATATATATTTGTGTATATATATGTATATATATGTATATATTTGTATATATATATAAATGTATATATTTGTATATATATATGTATCTGTTTGTATATATATGTGTATATATATATATTTATGTATATATATATTTGTGTATATATATATATATTTGTGTATATATATTTGTGTATATTTATATACATATATTTGTGTATATATATATATATTTGTGTATATATATATATGTGTGTGTGAATATATACATATTTGTGTATATGCATATATATATATTTGTGTATATATATATATTTGTGTGTATATATATCTGTATATATATATTTGTATATATATAAATTTCTATATATATATATATTTGTATATATATATTTGTATATATATATTTGTATATATATATATATATATTTGTGTGTATACATATATATTTGTATATATATATATATATATTTGTATATACATATATATATTTGTATATATATATATTTGTATATATATATATATATTTGTATATATATATATATATATTTGTATATATATATATTTGTATATATATATTTGTATATATATATGTTTGTATATATATATATATATATTTGTATATATATATGAGTATATATATATGTTTGTATATATATATATATATATATATTTGTATATATATATATATTTGTGTGTATATATATAATTGTATATATATATTTGTATATATATATATTTTATATATATATATTTGTATATATATATTTGTATATATATATTTGTATATATATATATGTCTATATATATATATATATTTCTATATATATATTTGTATATATATATATATATATATATTTGTGTATATATATATTTGTGTATATATATATATATATTTGTGTATATATATATATTCGTGTATATATATATATATTTGTGTGTATATACATATTTGTGTATATATTTATATATATTTGTGTATATATATATTTGTGTATATATATATTTGTGTATATATATATTTGTTTGTATATATATATATATTTGTGTACATATATATATATATTTGTGTATATATATATTTGTGTGTTTATATATATTTATGTGTATATATATATATTTGTATATATATATATTTGTATATATATATATTTGTGTGTATATATATATATATATTTGTGTGTATATATATATATTTGTATATATATATGCGTGTATATATATATATTTGTATATATATATATGTGTGTATATATATATATTTGTGTGTATATATATATATTTGTATATATATATATATATGTGTATATATATATGTGTGTATATATATATATATTTGTATATATATGTATATGTGTATATATATATATATTTGTATATATATATATGTGTATATATATATATATATATTTGTATATATATATATGTGTATATCTATATATATTTGTATATATATATGTATATATATACGTATATATTGGTATATATATATAAATGTATATATTTGTATATATATATGTATCTGTTTGTATATATATTTATGTGTATATGTATATATTTGTATATATATATGTATCTGTTTGTATATTTATTTATGTGTATATGTATATATTTGTATATATATATGTATCTGTTTGTATATATGTATGTGTATATGTATATATTTATATATATATATATATATATGTATCTGTTGTATATATATATGTGTATATATATATGTGTATATATATATTTGTGTATATGTATATTTGTGTATATATATATATATTTGTATATATATTTGTCTATAAATATATATGTTTGTATATATATATATATATATATATAAGTGTATATATGTATATGTGTGTATATATATATATTTGTGTATGCATGTATATTTGTATATATATATATATATATATATATATATACAGGTTGTCCATAAAGTTCGTGTGCACTTGAAAAAATTTATAACTTTTTTTTGTATTAGCAATAGAAGTAATCTGTGTAATTGATTTGAAAAAAAGTAAATTACTCACAAATGCATCATCATTGCAAAGTTTTTCATTGAACTGGTGACAGAAAGTTAGCCTTGCATAATAATCCTCTTCTAACAACTGTTGATGTAATTGAATTTTGTAAGCTTTCATATGAAGTTTTGCCCACAGAATCTTATGCATAGTACACTTTGGCAGCCCGAGCTCCAATGATGCCCGTCTTACAGACTTTCTTGGACTTGCAGTAAAGGATTCTTCTATGGAAGCAACACTTTCGTCGCTGATACTGGCCTCCTAGACCGTGGTTTATCATGGACAGGGCTCGTCTCTTTAAATTTTTTCATCCATTTAACAATGTTCCTATGAGGCGCTTTTTTATTCTATTCAATTCTAAACTTTCTTTGTACAGCAATAGTAGATTTCAATTCAGCCAGTCAAGGACACAGTTTACTTTTTCCTCAAATTGATTCTGAAAAACAAAAGAAAATATTTTTTACTTATTTTTTACTTATCTAAAAATTGTTACGAATTTTGTAGTGAAAAATTATTGCATAATTATGCTTAAAACTAGATACATGAAACTTTATAACATTTTTTACAGATTATTTCTGTCGCCAATATAAATGAAGTTATAAATTTTTTAACGTGCACACGAACTTTATAGACACTCTGTATGTATATATATATATATATATATATATATATATATAAGTGAAAGTTTCTCTGTGTGTCTGTGTCCATTTCCCTACACAATAACTCCCTACGCAGTTTTTAGTCTACAGACTGGAAATTTTATATACCGGGTACTAAGATTTGGGAAAATCGATGTGATCTGTTTTTGGCCAGAAATTTGGCGATTAAGGGGTAAAAGTTCAACGATTTGCCCTTTGAGAACTCTATCAAACTCCTCCCACAATTTAGGGTCTCCACTGTGACGGGCCCGTAGGAAAAGGCAAACAAACCCGTCGAAACGGCACGTTGACAAGAGAGAGAGAGAGAGAGAGAGAGAGAGAGAGAACGTAGAGAACGTGGAGAAGAATATCAGCAGGAGCGAGGACCAAGGGAGATAACTAAGGCGGCAAAAGAAAAAAAAAAAGAGAAACAAAAAAGAGAAGATTGAAAAATGGGATAGACGCAGCGCACCACGTGGGAATTAGAAAAAAGAGGAATTACCGATTCAACCTCATCAAGATAAAAAAAAAAGAAAGAGGAATATGAACCTGGAAAACCTAAGGTAAATACAGGCATTTTTCTTTTAACGCGGAAGGCGATACGACAAGTATGAAAAAGAATTTTTCATAGCGGGGGTTTTAATTACGTGAAAAAACAAAATAAAAAAAAGAGAGAAAGCAACCAATATGATTCTCGGAAGAGATCTAGAACGTTTTGCAGATATTTCCTCTTTTCTATATCACGAAGTGCGGATGCACTATGAACACAAAAAAAGGGGAATCAAGTTCCGATTTAATGTGCGAATGATTGATTATTATTTCAGCATCAATATATTGAATTGGCATATACATATAAATGAGTAATGTGACATTTCATTTTTCTAAATATAAGAAAAAATAAGAGAGAAAAGGAATCAAGTTACGATTTAATGTGCGAATGATTGATTATTATTTCAGCATCAATATATTGAATTGGCATATATATATATATATATATATGTATATATATATATATAAATGAGTAATGTGACATTTCATTTTTTTTATATATAAAAAAACAACCAAGAGAATCTCCCTCTCCATACTTTTCTACATTTAATAATAAAAGAAGAATCGCATTTGATGCACCCGTGATGCCCCCGTGAGTTTGGAATAAAAATATAATCCGCCGTTTATTTTTCTTCTCTTTGTTATCTGATGTATATAAAATATCACAATGGAAACATTATTCCATCTAACCTCAGCGCGCTTTGGATTCTAGAAGGGAGAACCATAGCTTAGCGCATTTGCAGATCGGTCTTTCCCGAGTTCGTATATATTAATTATATACATACCCACAGCGAATGTCACATGGGGGCTCGTCCGGGATAAAAATATATATATATATATATATATATATATATATATATATATATATATATATATATAACATATATATTTAAAAAAAAAACGAAGAACCTGAATACTGTCCTGGACAACCAGTCGTGCGAACAAATCACATAAAGGGGGCTCGATAGCCAGGTGATATATATGCGTCAGAGAAAACATTTTTTTGTTTAAAAAAATTCTTGGAAAAGAAAAGAAAATAACTAAAATATAAAGAAAGAAAAAAATAGGCGGACAAATAAAAAAAAAGAAAGAAAAATGGCTACAGGAAGAGTGGAGAAATTCCTAAATGAACCATCTCTCGAAAAGCTTGAAGAAATGAAGAAAAGCGAGCTAATTGCAGTAGGAGAGAGGCTGGAATTAGAAACAAAAATGGCCATGAGAAAAAATAAAATTATTGGGAGCACATGGTGGAGGAACAGATCTTCGCGCCAGAAACGCTAGATGAATGGCACAGTGACTACAGCGAATTATCAAGGGAACAGCTAGAGTTAGAAAAATATAAAATTGAAGCAAAAGTCGAGTTGGAAAAAGCGAGGATGGAACAGGAAATTCGGATAAGAGAAATCAGGTTGGCTGAGGCAGGACAGAAACGAACCGAGACAGGTTCGATTTGGCGAAACAGATACGGTTAGTACCTTAATTTACAGAGGAAAGCGTAGACGAATACTTTTCACATTTTGAAAGAATGGCGGTCAACATGGAATGGCCACAGGAAAAGTGGACCACACTTATACAGAGCACGTTAACAGGAAAAGCACGAAGAGCTTTTACAGCGTTATCGACGGAAGAATGGGCAGATTATGAGACAGTGAAACAAGCCATACTGAGCAGTTACGAACTAATACCAGAGGCTTATCGACAAAAATTCAGAATGATAAAGAAAAGCGAAACGCAGTCGTTCAGAAAGTTTGTCAAGGAAAAGGAACGTGTAAGAAAAAAAATGTAAGGAAAAATTCAAGATGGCGCCCGACTCTCTCTTTAACACGGTAAGATATCCTCAACACGGCACAAGAAGCAACAGCCACACGATTCCCCAGCCAACTCAATCGTCACTCCCCCACGTCTTTCCCCTCACCCGCTTTTATCGTCGTTCTAGGCCGGCTAAATTTGCATATTCCGAGAATTTGTGTGACTTTGCGAGACATCATACTTTACAAAAGACGGCGGTCGCCATCTTGGTCCTTCTTTTCTATTTTTGGTCGGTAACGCTGAGCTGGTCTCGAGGTAAGTCTTTTTCCCCTCATCCGTCTCTCCCACGTACCCACACAACACGCAAACACGCGGGCGCTTATCTCCTGGATGCACGTTACACTCCCCCCTGATCTGATGATCACATAGAGAGCACTGGGGGGGTGGCCTTTTAGTGCGTGTGCTTCTGCAAAGAGGTACATTCACTGTTTCAGATTCGGGCTCTGGATCTGGTTCCGCCTCATCAGATGAAGTATCGCTATCAGTCTCTGGAAGGGGCTCACTGAATCCGTGCATCGGCAGCTCATCGCTAGACGCTTCACTGCTTTCTTCTGTAGTTGTATGACGCACCTCGGTAGCTGGGCGAAGATCTCGCACATGTCGTGGGGTTCCATCGACCAAAACAGACTGCTGGCTAATCACTCCAGATATGTGTCCTCGCTTAAACTTGTCGGTGCACCGATTTCCTGGAGGCCGCAACCACACTGGATCTCCCACTTCATATCTGTTATATGTTCCCTTGTCGGTTGGCTGCGTAGTGTTGATTCCCTTCACTCCGACTCGGTACGTGTAAATAGCATTCGCAGGTGCGGTTGAAGGGGACGTCCCGTCCTTTGGCGTAATGTTGTACCAATATGTTGCTTCCGCAATAGTACATCGTTTCCTGGCAGCAATTCTCTTGATGCTGCGATGGCTTCTTTCAGCAATGCCATTTCCTGATGGCACATGCGCACATCGCAACCGTAGACGGACGCCCCACTCATCTAACAACTGCCGGACTTGCTGGCTACAAAACGCTGCATCATTGTCAGTCAGGAGCTCTTCCGGCGCACCTCGCTCAAAAAAAATGGATGATAGGTGGCGAACAACATTTGCTGAATCCTGTCTGGTCATCTGCCGCCACACCGCAAATCTCGTAGGCCCGCAATCAATGAGAGTTAGAAAGGGCTTGCCACTGTAATGGGTAATATCCATGGCCAGCCGCTGCCACACACTCTCAACTTCCAAGCGACCCTTCTGCCATCGCTCTGGTGCAGGATCAATAGACTGGCAAGCCTCACAATTTCTGACGATCTGTCTGACATCCATCTTGGTCACTGCCGGGTATGCACGCCTCACAAAATAAAGGGTCCTCTTGATACCCGGATGTCCGCTCTGTGCATGAATTTTTTGTATTTGACATGGGTCGATTGCAACTGCACAAGATCGAGCAGTAATCTCCATTCCCATCTTCGCGGCTTCATACCATTTGTGAGGTATACGGGTCAGTTGGTCAGCACGATTACAATGTGATGGCACCAGAGTGACGCTCAGTGATAGCCCATACTCAGATACCAGGTTTTTTAGCGTGTCTAGCCTTCTCCGTATTAACATTTCGCTTGCTGCCTTGGTACGGATTCGTGTCCGTCCTGAAAGTGTGTCAGACACCCAGTGGTAGACACAGAGAGAATCTGTGTACAAGGTCAACTTCTTAGACTGCCACTGCAGGGCCAGATTTACCCCCTTTACAACAGCGTCCAGCTCTGCCAGGTTGATATGCTGAGAATCTGTTACGGGCCGCAGCCAACACGCATCCTCGAACATGTTTCCTCCTTGCTCCAACGATACTCCCAACGCCAAAGAACTGGCATCAACCCACACACCTACGTTGTCTCCGTTAACACACCACCGCCCACAGGCAGGGTCCTTCTTGTTCACTCTCTCCAGTGTCTCTTTAATCATCAGAGTTAGTAGGACATCATCGGATATGTCATCCCAACCCGTGGTTGTTAAATTTGCTCTGCGTTTAATCACACCAACAGCTGCGCGGAGCCAGCCACAGACCGGTAAGTGACCAACAAGTTTTCCACACCAAGAAAAAACGGTCCGCCTTGTAACGAGGTTGGGGATGCTTGGAATTTCACTGCCACGCCTCCATTGTAGGGTGCCATCCTCTTCATAAACATCCAATCCCAATACACGTGCTCCTTCCCTTAAACGTTCGGGATTCTTGCATTCCAGACCAAACTGAGCCAACTTTTCTTTGACACACGACGCAGACTGTACATCTTCATTGACGTATATGTCATCAATGTAAGCTGACGTTGAGTCCCTCATGGGCTTTTCTTGGGACAATACTGTGTTGACAATAGTCTTCATGATCTGTGGTGCCACATTTAGGCCGAAGCCAAGGCGTGTAAGGCAGTACCTCTGCCCCTGGAACCAAACTGTCTGGAACGGCCACAACGTCTCATCAACTCGCACCTGTAAATAGGCTTTTCGTAAATCCAATATTGAGACATTAGTGCCTTTCTGACGCCATTCCCTCAACTTACTGGTGCATACGTCAGCATCGGCAGTGTAGGCTTCAATAGGCTTGTTAAGCTCCCTATAGTCCAGCACGGGCCGTACTTTCGACTTATTATGCTGGACTACTGCCATCAAGGGTATTAGACCCTTCGGAGGCCCAAGCTTGTCCTCAGGGTAGGGGATTAACCAGCCATCTTGGATCCACGCCTTTAGTTCCCTTTCGTATTCTGCTCGGGCCTCACTGGGTATAGGGTACTCTGCAACCCCATTCTTGAGTTTAGTCGGTGCCATTCCCTCGGTCCACTTCCAAGATGCAATCCAGGCCCTCTTGCGCGAGTCGTAGTCCACTGTAAAATCCGGCCGATCGATATAGAGCGCTGCACACACTGGGGCCTCTAAGAATCGCACCTTTCCATCCCGATGAATTGCGACTCCCCCCAGCGCCTTGATGGCATCGTATCCGAGCAACAGGTCAAACCCCAGGAGATTTCCTTGGGTCACGAGCACATTGATCTTAGTGGCTGCACCGGTGTCCGTGTAGATCTTGACAGTTCCAGCTCCACAGCATGTCTGGGTCTCGCCTCCTATCGTGGTGACTTTGATCTTCCTCTTAGTCCAACTTGGACACAGCCTGGTGCTCACTATAGTATGCGAACAGCCTGAGTCGAGAAGTGCTGAGCAGGGTATCCTGTTTACGTAGACGGTTATTACTGGTTGCGCCTTGTTCAAATTTTGCTCGGGGAGCAGGGCGGCGCTGACGTCCTCTCCCCTGATACGTTTCCCGCACAGTTTTGGGCTAGATGCCCCAAACCGCCACACTTAAAACAGCGCACACGCCCCCTGTTGGTGCAATTCCTTGCAAAATGTCCGCGTCGGCCGCAGCGAAAACATTTCCCATTGCTTGCAGGGTTCTGATTCGGAATCTCCCGAGCGCCAATCTGGCCTGTCTGTGTCGCCATCACAACTGGTTCCCCCAGGTCCTCCTCATCTTAGATGATGGCTCGAGCACGTTCCATCAAGTGTTCCATGGTCGTTGTTGAAACGCTGGTTGAGGCTCTCAGTAGCTGCTTCACCCGAGTGGGAAGGCCCACCACAAACGCGTACGCGAGCGTCCGCTCCGACACCCCTCCACCGAACAGAACTGCGAGTTTCTTTAACTCAGCGAAGAAAACGTCCACGCTTTCCTCCGGTAGAAGTTTTCGGGAAGCAAATTTTTCATAGGCCGTACAAGGATCCATGGCAAATGCCTTGTACAGCGCAGCTTTAATTGCGGTGACATCTCCCTTTTCGGCAACACTGAGTTGCTGATATACACTCAAGGCACCCCCAGCCAATCTCAGGGGAATTACAGTGTGTACCCTTTTCACCTCACAAAGGTCGCACGTCAGCTCGACCCTTTCAACCCAGTCGACGGTGGACGTGGACCCGTCAAACTCGGGTATGAGCTTTAAGTCAAATTTCGACTCGGTCATAGTCCTAGAGGCCAAATGGCCGGAATAGCTTGTAAGAAAAAAAATGTAAGGAAAAATTCAAGATGGCGCCCGACTCTCTCTTTAACACGGTAAGATATCCTCAACACGGCACAAGAAGCAACAGCCACACGATTCCCCAGCCACCTCAGTCGTCACTCCCCCACGTCTTTCCCCTCACCCGCTTTTATCGTCGTTCTAGGCCGGCTAAATTTGCATATTCCGAGAATTCGTGTGACTTTGCGAGACATCATACTTTACAAAAGACGGCGGTCGCCATCTTGGTCCTTCTTTTCTATTTTTGGTCGGTAACGCTGAGCTGGTCTCGAGGTAAGTCTTTTTCCCCTCATCCGTCTCTCCCACGTACCCACACAACACGCAAACACGCGGGCGCTTATCTCCTGGATGCACGTTACAGAACGAGCGATGAATAAATGGTATGATTCAAAAGGGGTGAACGGAGACCAAAAAAAAAAATCAAACAGCTCATTCTGATCGAAGAAATTTTAAATGGATTTCCTAATGACATGCGGATACACTTAAATGAAAAAGGAGCAAAATCAGGCAGTGAGCTAGCAACACTGGCTGACGAATATATAATATCCCGTCGGAAAGAAAGAAATAAACTGCAAATAGTAAATCGGGCAAATGAACCGAAAGAAGTCACTATGCGAGGAGATAACTCAAGGAATGGCCGACCAACACCGCTACAGAGGATGAACACACCCACGTGTTATAAATGTGGAAAAATAGGACATATATCAAGTCAATGCAGATCGAATCGAGGAACCGAATTAAGGAACAATGTGGGAACTAAGCCACAAGGAATAGTTTCGTCAGTGCCAAAATACGATATATATAAACCTTTCATGAGAAAGGGAATGATAATAAGGAAAGATGGAAGAGAAATACCGATAAAATTATTAAGGGATACGGGGGCCGCGCAATCGGTGATTCTAAGAAAGAAGGCGCCCCGAAACAGAATTATCAACCACGTGGTGATCAGAGGAGTAGGAGGATGTGATATGAAAATACCAGTGATAAAGATTAAGCTGAAGGCAGGGAAGATTACGAGGATAATAGAGGTGGGAATCATAGATGAACTCCCTATGAAAAACATAGATTTATTACTGGGGAATAATGTAAACATAGAAATAAACGAGATAGACGGATATGACCCCAGACGAAGTATGGGAGCATATAATCTGCGGAACAGAAAAGGAAAAACGAACAGAGAACGAGAAACGACGGCACATAAGGAAAGCAGAGAGGCAACGCCATTCTACCAAGTCGGTGACAGAGGACTCATAATGTTAAAGGAATCACGAGAGGAATTAAAAGAGGCTCAGATAAAGGATGCCAGCTTGAAAAAACTATTTGAGCAAGTAAACAAGCCCACAAGTGACCGGTATAAACAGCAATACATTATAGAAGAAGGAATATTAAAAAGGAAATACGACTGTCAAGAGTTACCGGGAAGTAGAAGGGATATGCGATGCCAAATTGTTTTACCAACTGACTATAGGGAAGAAATGCTAAGGTTAGCACACGAGGCTCCACTAGCTGGGCAGCTAGGTGTGAACAAGAACTACGAAAAATTAACCAGGCACTTTTACTGGCCTGGAATAAAAACAAGTGTAAAGGAAATCTGTAAATCTTGTAAAACATGTCAAACGGCAGGGAAACCACAATCTGGAATTCCCCCAGCACCACTTAAACCCATATTCATAACCGGGAAACCGTTCGACAGAATACTAATAGATTGCGTAGGAGCCTTGCCGAAGACAAGGACAGGACATCAATATCTGTTAACATTAATGTGTGCTAACACAAGATTTCCGGAAGCAATACCACTGCGAAATATTTCTGCTAGAAAAATAATCGAGGAATTATTGAATTTCTTTACAAAGATGGGGATACCAGAGACTATACAGTCTGATCAAGGAACAAATTTCACGTCAAAAATATTCAAAAAAGTGACAGAAACGTTGGGAATTCAGCACGTTACATCGAGCGCTTATCATCCTCAATCGCAAGGAGCGCTGGAAAGAATTCATGCTACCATTAAGAGCATGCTGCGAGCACACTGTATAGAAAGGAAAAATGAATGGGACAAAGAGTTGCCGTTCGTATTGTTTGCCATAAGAGACGCTAAACAAGAATCCTTGGGATATAGCCCTTTCGAATTGGTATATGACAGAGAAATGAGAAACCCGATAAAAACCATTAGAGAAGAATGGGAAAATTCAGATAAATGGGCCGAACCCATAAGGGATTATGTTACGAAGTTGCAAAATACTCTGGAAAGATGCCGAAATATCGCAGAAAATAATATGCTGAAAAATCAAACCAGAATGAAAAAATTATATGATCGGAAGGCTAAGGGGAGAGAATTCAAAAGAGGCGACAGGGTTATGGTTCTTGCACCCTCGGTTAAATCACCATTTGAAGCAAGATTTAATGGACCCCATATAATATTGGAGAAAATCGACGACCAAAATTACAAAGTGAATATATCCGGAAAGAGGAACAGGGTACAGATATGTCACCTGAACCGGTTAAAAAAATATTCAGAACGTAAGAATGACCCTGAACGTCCCATAGGGCAGGTCATTACTACAGAAGAAAAGGAAAAAGATGGAGATGATCGCTTTGAAATTAAGAACATCCCAATGAAATTAAATAATTCCATAATTATGGAAAATATCGATAGCAAGCTCAAACACCTGGCGGAGAAGGACAGAACTGAGTTAAAGGAAGCTATGCAGGAAGTACCTGGATTATTTTCGAATGTTCCCAGGCAAACAAATATCATTGAACACAATGTGGAACTAACTTGCGAGAACCCGATAAGACTACATCCTTACCGAGTCAATCCGACGAAGCAGAAAACCATCCAGAAAGAGATTGAGTACATGTTGGAGAACCACATCATCGAACCAAGTCAGAGCCAATGGGCGTCCCCATGCGTCCTAGTGGATAAGCCGGATGGATTAGTCAGATTCTGTACAGACTATAGGAGGCTGAATAAGGTTACGAAAACATATTCATACCTTGTCCCTCGGATGGACGACTGCATTGATCAAATCGGCAAGGCTAAATACATAACCAAGTGCGACTTAAAGGGTACTGGTCAGTTCCTTTAACAGCAGAAGCAAAATTGAAATATGCATTTGTAGTGCCAGGAGGCAAATATCACTATAATGTAATGCCGTTTGGGATGAGGAATTACCAAGCCACCTTTACTCAATTAATAAATCGATGCCTGTCAGGAATTCCGAACGTAAGCGTCTATATCGACGACATCGTGATATACAGTGATGATTGGGAGAAACACCTAGACATCATCAAACGAGTATTCAAGAGGCTGAATGACGCGAGATTGATGATTGAGAAGAGTGATTTCGGAAAGGCTGAAGTCAAGTATTTAGGACACAAGGTCGGATACGGAAATATCAGTCCGAGTGAAATAAAAATACTGAACATCAAGGTATATCCCAGACCTTAAACCACAAAAGAAACCCAACGATTTCTAGGTATGACCGGCTATTACCGTAAATTCTGTCGGAACTTTTCAAGCATTGCCACGCCTCTAACGGATCTCCTGAAGAAAAACAACAGATTCAAATGGACGGCAGAATGCCAAGAGGTTTTTGAGCAAATAAAGAAAATGCTTAGTGAGGAGCCTGTACTATTAGCCCCGAATTTTGATAAACCTTTCACTCTGCATACTGACGCTAGTGATATTGGGGTAGGAGCTGTATTATCACAGTTAGACGATAAAGGAAACTTGAGACCGATTAGCTACTTCTCAAAAGAGCTAAGTAAACATAAAAAAAACTATTCCGTTATCGAGAAGGAAGCATTGGCGGTTATTCTTGCAATCGATAACTTTGAAATATACCTCACATCTGGGAAGGATCTAATTGAACTATATGTCGACCATGACCCAATCACATTTTTGAGCAAAAGGCGAAACAAAAATAGACGACTGCAAAATTGTTTTTTAACTTTACAGGAATATCCTTTGAAAATAAAACATATCAAAGGAACAGAGAACAAAGTAGCAGACAAGCTTTCGCGTTGTCAGGTGATATAAAATAGAAAAAAAAAAGAGATGCTGAGATGAACAAATAAATTAGACGGATTTAAAAACAAAAATTTTCTGATAAATTTTTTTTTCTTTTATGGAGGATGGTGTGACGGGCCCGTACGAAAAGGCAAACAAACCCGTCGAAAGTGGCACGTTGACAAGAGAGGGAGAAGGAGAGAGAGAACGTAGAGAACGTAGAGAAAGAATATCAGCAGGAGCGAGGACCAAGGGAGATAACTAAGGCGGCAAAAGAAAAAAAAGAGAAACAAAAAAGAGTCAGTTGCCGCGAAGATTGAAAAATGGGATAGACGCAGCGCACCACGTGGGAATTAGAAAAAAGAGGAATTACCGATTCAACCTCATCAAGATAAAAAAAAAGAAAGAGGAATATGAACCTGGAAAACCTAAGGTAAATACAGGCATTTTTCTTTTAACGCGGAAAGCGATACGACAAGTATGAAAAAGAATTTTTCATGGCGGGGGTTTTAATTACGTGAAAAAACAAAATAAAAAAAGAGAGAAAGCAACCAATATGATTCTCGGAAGAGATCTAGAACGTTTTGCAGATATTTCCTCTTTTCTATATCACGAAGTGCGGATGCACTATGAACACAAAAAAAGGGGAATCAAGTTCCGATTTAATGTGCGAATGATTGATTATTATTTCAGTATCAATATATTGAATTGGCATATACATATAAATGAGTAATGTGACATTTCATTTTTCTAAATATAAGAAAAAAAAAGAGAGAAAAGGAATCAAGTTCCGATTTAATGTGCGAATGATTGATTATTATTTCAGCATCAATATATTGAATTGGCATATATATATATATAAATGAGTAATGTGACATTTCATTTTTTTATATAAAAAAAACAACCAAGAGAATCTCCCTCTCCATACTTTTCTACATTTGATAATAAAAGAAGAATCGCGCGTGATGCACCCGTGATTTTGGAATAAAAATATAATCCGCCGTTTGTTTTTTTTTCTTCTCTTTGTTATCTGATGTATATAAAATATCACAATGGAAACATTATTCCATCTAACCTCAGCGCGCTTTGGATTCTAGAAGAGAGAACCATAGCTTAGCGCATTCGCTGATCGGTCCTTCCCGAGTTCGTATATATTAATTATATACATACCCACACCGAATGTCACACCACACTTGAAATTTTATATATAGATTCCCTGGACATGTATCTAACTTAATATCTTTATTTGAGCCGAAAACAATAAATTTTAAGGGGTCATAATAGGTGTTAAATTAAAAAAAAAATTATCGCTGTTTTTACTTTTGCTGAACATACACCTTCAAATACCCGGACAACGCCAGACATACATGCTTGTATATATATACAAAAGTGAACGGGTCTGTGTGTCGGTCGGTCTGTCTGTCTGTCTGTCTGTGTACATTTTCCTTCGCAATAACTCTGTTCATTTTCAGTCTACAGACTCTAAATTTAATACACAGGGTGCTGAGATCTGGAAAAATCTTTGTGATTTGTTTTCGGCCAGGAATTTGGCGATTAAGGGGTCAAAGTTCAACGATTTGACCCTTGAGAACTCTACCAAACTCCTCCGAAAATTTGGGGTAAAAACACTTGAAATTCTCTGTATAGATTCGATGGACATGAACCTCAATTAATCACTAGATTTGAGCCCAAAACAATAGATGTTAAGAGTTCATAATAGGGGACTAACTTAAAAAAATTGACGTGGGTTTTTCTTTGCTCAGCATACACCTCAAACACTCGGGCAACGCCGGGAACCCATGCTAGTACATATATATATATATATATATATATATATATATATATATATATATATATTTGTATATATATATTTGTATAAATAAATAGAAATAAATAAAAATTATAAACATGTTAATAACCTAATCAGAACATACATAAATCCCCTACTCACATTTGCTCCGAGGCCCCACATAGCAACCCAACTTCCGCTCCATCATTTAGTATGATTTGAATGGATCTGTTACGCCCACCATTTGAAAAATGAATTTTTCCGAAATTAATAATGGATAATGTCGCAGACATGACAAGCAAGACTTTTTACAAATACAGCTGAATAAATATATGTTTATATAGAATATATGTATGTATTATTGACTTGTAAATCACCACTTGTTCTCGTCTTCTCTTACCAACAACGACTATATTTCATTCCTCGCATTGTGACAGTCTTCTAAATCTCTACTATATATATATATATATATATATATATATATATATATATATATATATATATATATATATATATATATATATATAAATGTAAATGTTGGTTCGTTCGGAGTTAATTGTCTAAAAATCCACTGGACGGATGGCTTCCACGTTTTGGTATAATATGTTTACTATATCCATGTGTGTTTTTATATATTTCTTTTTAATTATAACATTATAATTAATTTTTCTATGATAAATAGCTGGATTTCTTTGTACCGAGAGACCATTTTTTTATTTAGGGACAATTATTCATTACCGCTTCCTGTCACGTGACCAGTGTTACAATTTAGCGGTTTTCCTGCTAGATCTGGAGATTTCGTTTACAATCTAGCGGGAAATTCTAGAAAATCGGGAGGTATTTGGCACCCAGACACTCGCATTAGATTGCTTGAAAATACTTTAAAACATAAAATAAACTCATTTATGTAAGTAAAAAAAAGTAGCATTTATTGCCTTTGGTAACAATTATTTATTGATTATTTGTTTTGTTTTTCACCTTTTTTTCGACTAACCATTCTTAAATCTCACTATAAAATCGATTTTTCCAAGTACATTTTTTTTGGGGGGGAGGCATTCCAATCTCCCCGAAGGCGTTTGTATTACTGTACACGGGTTTGTCTTACCGTACACATAGATTAGAAAAAGTTGTCAAAAAACAAATATATAACAAATAAATGTTATCAAAGGCAAGATAAGTTACTTCTCTGCCAAACTGGCTAGCGATTTTCTGGGCATTTCTTTCTCCTGATCTCGCGGGTTTTTTTTTTAATCTCAGTTGACAACATTGCATCACTAAAAAAACACCACAGGCTTAATGTAAACAGAATGTGTTTACAATATCGGTAAATTTTTAATGGGTTTATTGATAATGTAACCATGTGATTGAAAAGATGTTATAAATGAAAAACCGGATAAAATACTGTTAAAAACTCGCTCAATATATGTTACCGTGACATAGGTTGACATTCGGCGGGTTTTTAATAGTATTTTGTATAGTTTTTTTTATTTATAACACCTTTTCCATATTACGGTGTTAAAGAGAGTGTGAGACGCCATCTTGAATTTTCGAATACATCCGTAAACACTGTATGTTTTTCGAGCTGAATAAATATGTTACATTGAATAAAAACACAAAAAATATATCCAGTTTGGCAGAAAAGTAACTTATCTTGCCTTTGATAACATTTATTTGTTATATATTTGTTTTTTGACAACTTTTTCGAATCTATGTGTACAGTAATACAAACATTCATTTTGTGTTTTATATACATAAAGTACAATTGTTGAATGTTACTGTTTTGATTATATTCGTTGGGGGGCACAATTAAAAAATTAAGAAAGATTAAAATGAAGCGAAATTTAAGTTTCCGTTCCATTTTTACAACAACCGTAAAACAGTGCATACTCAGCAAGTTTTATCGTAATTTATAAGCATATTGAAACACTAAATCAACATTTTATTTATTTTTTTGCATAATTAATGATGGAAGTACTTTTCTGTTTATTTTCTTAACATCTGTTAAAAAAATAAATAATTTGTACATTCTCTTGAAAAAAAGAATCAAACTTTTCTCTACTTTCACATGTTTCCATTTTAACAAACTAAGCCACAGCAACGCGTGGCCGGGTTGTATATATATACATATATATATATATATATATATATATATATATATTTGTATATATATATATATATTGTGTATATATATGAATATATATATTTGTGTATATATGTGTATATATATATATTTGTGTGTGTATATATATACACATATATATATATTTGTATATATATATATTTGTATATATATATATCAATTTGCAAATATATTTGTATATATATATATATCAATTTGTATATATATTTGTATATATATATTGTATATATATATAAATTTGTATGTATATATATAAATTTGTATGCATATATATATAAACGTGTATATATATATATTTGTATATAAAAATACAAGTTACAATAAGTTTACTAAGGTAATCAAAATGGTACACTTAAAATATATTATAAATATTAAAGAGTTAATATTTACAAGTAAAATAAACTCAGCCATATATAAAAAGCTCAATAAAACCGAGAGTTATAATATGAACAAATGATTAATAAAATATGTTAAAAGACATCTTGAAAAACAGTAAAAACATATTTAATTTTAAAAAAGGAAACACAAGATAAGAGTTTCGAAGAAATACTCTCCTTCTCATCAGAGGGCAGGAATTAGCAAAATGCAGGATCGGATTTTGCATATAAAAGTATTTAATGAAACTATGTTTTGAACTCTTTTTCAAGATGTCTTTTAACATATAATATTAATCATTTGTTCATATAGTTGCATATATATATTTTTGTATATAACTATAGATATATATGTATACATATATATTTGTATATATATATTTCTGTATATTATTATAGATATATTTGTATATATATATATATATGTATCTATATATATATATTTCTCTATATATATATATTTAAATATATATATTTTTGTATATATATATATAGATATATTTGTATTTATATGTATATATTTGTATATATATATTTGTATATATATATATTTGTGTATATATATATTTGTATATATATATTTGTATATATATATTTGTATATATATATTTGTATTTATATATATATATATTTGTATATATATATATTTGTATATATATATTTGTATATATATATATATTTGTATAGATATATACATTTGTATATATATATATTTGTATATATGTATATATTTGTATATATATATTTGTATATATGTATATCTTTGTATACATATATATATATATATATTTGTATATATATATTTGTATATATATATATATTTGTATGTATATATATATTTGTATATATATTTGTATATATATATATATTTGTATATATATGTATATTTATACATATATTTGTATATATATATGTCTATTTATATATATATATTGTATATATATATATGTATATTTATGTATGTATATTTATATATATATATATTTATATATATATTTGTATATATATATATATTTGTATATATATATATATATATATTTGTATATATATATATATTTGTATATATATATATTTGTATATATATAAATATTTGAGTATATATATATATTTGTATATATATATTTGAGTATATATATATATATTTGTATATATATATATTTGTAAATATATATGTATTTGTATATATATATATTTGTAAATATATATGTATTTGTATATATATATATTTGTAACTATATATATATATATATTTGTGTATATATATTTATATATGTAGATATATTTGCATATATATATTTCTGTATATATATATATTTGCATATATACATGTATATATTTGTATATATATATATTTGTATATATATATATTTCTACATACATATATTTCTATATATATATTTGTATATATAAATATATATATTTGTATATATATATATTTGTATATATATATAATTTTATATGTATATATTTTATATGTACATTTGTATATATATATATATACATTTGTATATATATATATATATAATTTTTTATGTATATATTTTATATGTACATTTGTATATATATATACATTAGTATATATGTATATATATATTTGTATATATATATATATATGTATATATATGTATATATATATATATTTGTATATATATATCTTTGTATATATGTATATTTGTATATATGTATATATATATTTGTATATATATGTATTTGTATATATATATTTGTATATATGTATATATATATTTGTATATATATGTATTTGTATATATATATTTGTATATTTGTATATATATATTTGTATATTTGTATATATATATTTGTATATATGTATATATATATTTGTGTATATATATACATTTGTATATATATATTTATTTGTATATATCTATAAATTTGTATGTTCATATATATATTTTTATCTGTATATATGTATATATTTGTATGTATGTATATATATATTTGTATATATGTATATATTTTTATGTATGTATATATATATATTTGTATATATATATATTTTCATATATATATATATTTGTATATATATATATTTTCATATATATATATATTTTCATATATATATATTTGTATATATATATATTTGTATATATATATATTTTTTGTATATATATATATATTTGTATATATATATATATTTGTATATATATATATTTGTATATATATATGTATATATATTTGTATATATATATGTATATATATTTGTATATATTTGTATACATATATTTGTATATATATATTTGTATATATATATATATTCGTATATATATGTGTATGTATATATATATTTGTATGTATATATATAGTTGCATGTATATATATATTTGTATATATATATTTATATATATATAATTGTATATATATATTTATATATATATAATTGTATTTCGTATATATATATATATTTTATATATATTTTTATATAGTTATATTTGTATATAGTTATATTTGTATATATATATATTTGTATATATATAGTTGTATATATCTATTTGTATATATATATCTATTTGTATATATATATTTTTGTATATATATATATACTTGTATATATATATATTTGTATATATATATATACTTGTATATATATATATATTTGTATATATATATTTGTATATATATATATTTGTATATATGCATATATATTTTTATATTTGTATTTGTATATATGAATATATATATATTAGTATATATGAATATATATATATTTATATATGAATATATATATATATATTTATATATGAATATATATATATATATATTTTAGTCATCGACGTACAGACCTGTTTCGTTGTTTCACAACTCATCAGTGCCGCTAGACTAACACCTCTCCCAAGCCGAGGATCGAACGTAGAACCGTCGTGATGACAGTCGGCAGTCCTACCCCCTACGGAATCGGTGGCCGAAATTAAACTGTCCGGACGTCTATTTAAATAAACATCCGTTCGCCACTCGTAGAGGGCTCAGACGTTTGTTTGTAAACAAAGCGCGAGCTTCGCATTATTTCAGCTAAATTAAGTAGCGAGTAAGATAATTTACGGGAGTGCTCTACCGAAGAGGGGAGCATTATAAAATATATTTTAGTCATCGACATACAGACCTGTTTCGTTGTTTTACAACTCATCAGTGCCGCTAGACTAACACCTCTCCCAAGCCGAGGATCGAACCTAGAACCGTCGTGATGACAGTCGGCAGTCCTACCCCCTGACTACGGAATCGGTGGCCGAAATTAAACTGTCCGGACGTCTATTTAAATAAACATCCGTTCGCCACACGTAGAGGGCTCAAACGTTTGTTTGTAAACAAAGCGCGAGCTTCGCATTATTTCAGCTAAATTAAGTAGCGAGTAAGATAATTTACGAGAGTGCTCTACCGAAGAGGGGAGCTTTATAAAATATATTTTAGTCATCGACATACAGACCTGTTTCGTTGTTTCACAACTCATCAGTGCCGCTAGACTAACACCTCTCCAAAGCCGAGGATCGAACCTAGAACCGTCGTGATGACAGTCGGCAGTCCTACCCCCTGACTACGGAATCGGTGGCCGAAATTAAACTGTCCGGACGTCTATTTAAATAAACATCCGTTCGCCACTCGTAGAGGGCTCAAACGTTTGTTTGTAAACAAAGCGTGAGCTTCGCATTATTTCAGCTAAATTAAGTAGCGAGTAAGATAATTTACGAGAGTGCTCTACCGGAGAGGGGAGCTTTATAAAATATAATATATATATTCATATATGAATATATATATATATATATATTCATATATGAATATATATATATATTTGTATATATATATGTATATTTGTATATATATATTTTATATATGAATATATATTTGTATATATATATATATATATATATATATTTGTATATATGAATATATATATATTTGTATATATACATATATATTTGTATATATGAATATATATATGTGTGTATATATATATCTATTTGTATATATGAATATATATATATGTGTGTATATATATATCTATTTGTATATCTGAATATATATATATATTTGTATATATGAATATACATATTTGTATATATATATATATATATATATGTATATATGAATATATATATATTTGTATATATATATATATATTTGTATATATGAATATATATATATATTTGTATATATATATATATTTGTATATATATGTTTGTATATATATGTTTGTATATATATATATATATATTTGTATATATATATTTGTATATATATGTTTGTATATATATATATATATTTGTATATTTGTATATATATATTTGTATATATATATATATTTGTATATATATATATATATTATATATATATATATATTTGTATATATGTATATATATATATATTTGTATATATATATATATATTTGTATATATGAATATATATATATATTTTTGTATATATATATATATATCTGTATGTATGAATATATATATTTTTGTATATATATTTATCTGTATGTATGAATATATATATTTTTGTATATATATATATATATATATATATATGTGTATGTATGAATATATATATTTGTATATATATATATATATATCTGTATGTATGAATATATATATTTGTATATATATATATATCTGTATGTATGAATATATATATATTTGTATATATATATATATATATATATTTCTATATATATATATTTGTATATAAATATATATATATTTGTATATATATATTTTTGTATATATATATATATATATTTGTATATATGAATATATGTATATATGAATATATATATATATTTGTATATCTATATATATATATATATATTTGTATATATGACTATATATATATTTGTATATATATATATATATTTGTATATATGAATATGAAATAAAATGGAGGTGGAAGGACCTTGATACTGAACGTTTTACCCGATTTATGCGGGCTCCTTCAAGAGGGAGGGTCATTGACGAGAGAGTCGGAGGATCCGGGCTATATATAATCATGGGGGAGAGCAACGTGTTTTCCTTATGTAAATATGACATCATATATACATATATATACATTTTATGAGAGAAAAAAATATAAAAAAAATTTAGAGTAAATTAGTGTAGTGGATTACGTCTTGAAGTTACAATATCGTAGAGATTAAAAAAAATGTGTTTGGAAATATAGCGGTGATAGATTAAATAAATAAAATGACACGAGATTACGAAATAATTTTTTTTTTAATTTAAAATAATTGAATTTGGATAAAATAGCGTAGTAACTTAAAAGATGGTGTCTAAAAGTAAGAATAGGAGGTGATAAAATGGAGTCTAAAAATAGATAATGATAAAATAAAATACAGTAAATAAAAAAAGTAAATAAAAATAATAAAATTAAGTGAAATTACGAATTTTTTTTTTCATCGCGTTTAACTGGTGTCTAAGTTGTTCTCTTTAATAATTATTTTCGACAGAAGAACAACGTGGAAAAAACCTTTTCTTTGCTTAATTATATTGCTGGAATGGGAGATTATTGCTGACTCAATTAAACGTCGTGTGGATCTGTTATGTATGTGTTTAAGGAAAGTTGCCTTGTTAAAATCAAAATGGTGGCCGTGTTCCATGATGTGACAAAATATGGCGTTGAGTGTATTGTTGTTTTTTACATCTCTTTTGTGTTCATATATTCTTTTATTTAAATTACGCTGAGTTTCTCCTACGTATATTCTTCCACAATCAAGGCAGGGTATGGAATATATTCCGGCTTTGGTGTTAATGTTGGTATTAGTTATAATTTTACGTGTTAGATCCCTAATTGTTAAAGAGTTTAGTTTTGTTATTTGAATGCCTGTCTTATTTAGGTTCTTATAGATTGTGTCGTTGTTTTTATTAGTTGGTAATGTTAATTGTCTGTTGTGTGTCTGGCTATTTAGGGAATGGTCTCGGTTTCGGTTATGGTAAATTTTTAGTGCTTTTCTTTTTGTATTTGCCAAAAAATGTTGAGGGTATTGCAAGTTCATGAATGTACATTCGATATACTCAAATTCTTCCACGATGTATTCTTCACTGCATATTTTCAGGGCCCTTAGAAAAAATCCTATTAGAATACCTCTTTTTACTTTATCATCGTGATGAGAGTAAAAGTGTATGTCATCATTTTTATTCGTGACTTTCCGATGGACTTTAAAACTTAGATGATCATTATTATTTATGATATTGATGTCCAGAAAAGGTATGGAGTTGTTATTTTCTCTTTCATACGTATAGTTAATAGTGGGTTCAATATTGTTTAATTTATCAGTGATATTCTCTATTTCGGAAGATATAGGGAGAAAAACTAAAATATCATTAATATACCTATAGTAAGAAGTGCCCTATTTGTATATATATATATTTGTATATATGAATATATATATATTTGTATATATAAATATATCTATATATTTGTATATATGAATATACATACATATTTGTATATATGTATATATACATTTGCATATATATATATATATTTGTATGTGTATATATATATTCATATTATATGGAAAAATGCGCGCATGAAAAGTAATATTGTTAAGATTTTATTTAACCTGGAAAGGTAAAGGACAAGAAATTCAACCTGGAAAATTAAAGAACAAGATATTCTAGTAAAGAAAAAATGAGAATTTTTTAGACTTAAAATATTGCAGCTAAAAATAAAATTTTAATATTGATAAATATTTTATTTATTATTTGCATATATTGTTGTTTATTGTTAAGTTAGAAAGGGTGTCAGTCTCTGGATTGAACTTTCCCCCCCCCTATTATTTGCATATATTTATGTAGTGAAAATTGTTTGAATAAAATTAATTCATTAGTTAGTTAGTTAGTTAGTAGATGGAATTAATAATTTTATAATTTACATGAAAATTAATAATTTTATTATATCATAATTAGGATCATTTAATTAATTATTATGTATTTATATATATATATATTTATATATACATATATATATATATATTTGTATGTATATATATATATATATTTATATATACATATTTATATATATATTTGTACATATATATATATTTGCATATATGTATATAAGTGTATATGTATAGATTTATATATATATTTGTGTGTATATATATATTTTTATATATGTATATATTTATATAATGGTGTACATATATAATCGTATATAGATACATATTTGAATATATATATATACATATTTGTACATATATATTTCTTTGTATATATATATATATTTGTATATATTAGTATGTATATATTTTTTGTATATATATATATATATTTGTATGTATGTATATATTGGTATATACATATATATATATATATATATATATATATTTGTATATTGTATATGTATATATATATATATATTTGTACATATATATATTTGCATATATATATATTGTAAATATATATATATTTGTATATATATATATTTGTATACATATATATTTGTATATTTATATATATATGTGTATATATATTTGTATATATATATGTTACTATATTTGTATATATATGTGTGTATATATGTTTGTATATATATATGTATATATAGGTACTTGTATATATACATACATATTTGTATATATATATATATATATATTTGTATATATGTCTGTTCGTATATATATATATATGTATATCTATTTTTATATATATCCATATATATCATATTTATATATATATACATAGATATTTGTATATATACATATATATTTATATATATACATAGATATTTGTAGATATACATATATATTTTTATATATACATAGATATTTGTATATATACATAGATGTTTGTATATATATATACGTACATATTTGTATATATACGTATATTTGTAGATAGATATATTTGTATATATATACGTATTTGTATATTTATATATATATTTATGTATTTATATATATATTTGTATGTCTATATAAAAGTATTTGTAAATAGCTATATATATACTTTCTATGTATATATATATTTGTATATATATATATATTAGTATATATATATATTTCCTTGTATATATATATTTCTATATATATATATATATTGCATATATATTTGTATATGTATATATTTATATATATATATATGTATACATTTGTTTATATATATATAGATTTTTATATATATATAAATTTATATATATATATATATATTTTTATGACTAAAATATATTTTATAAAGCCCCCGTCTTGGGTTGAGCACTATCGTAAATAATCTTACTCGCTACTTAATTTAGCTGCAAAAATACGAAGCTCGTGGTTTGTTTACAAACAACGTTTGAGCACTCTACGAGTGGCGGACGGATGTTTATTTAAATAGACATTCGGACAGATTAATTACGGCCACCGCTTCCGTAGTCAGTAGGTAGAACTGCCGACTGTCATCACGACGGTTCTAGGTTCGATCCTCGGCTTGGGATAGGTGTTAGTCTAGCGGCACTGATGAGTTGTGAAACAACGAAACAGGACTGTATGTCGATGACTAAAATATATTTTATATATATAGATATATATACAATTGTATATATGTATATATATGTTTGTATATATGTACATATTTGTATATATATATATATATATTATTGTTGATATATATTTGTATATATATTTGTATATATGTATTTGTATAAATTTTTTTGTACATATATATATATATTTGTATAAATATGTTTGTATATATATATATTTGTATGTATATGTTTGTATATATATATTTGTATATATATATATATTTGTATATACACATATGCATTTGTTTATATATATATATATATATATTGGTTTATATATATATATTTGTTTATATATATATATTTGTTTATATATATATTTGTTTATATATGTGTATATATATGTATATATGTATATGTATATGTATATATGTATATATATGTCTATATGTATATATATGTATATATGTACATATATATATGTATATATGTACATATATATATATATGTATATATGTACATATATATATGTATATGTATATATATGTATATATGTAC
>NC_136493.1:72758449-72768449 GCF_053919585.1 Euprymna scolopes | reverse complement strand
ACACCCTGCATTTTTTCATATAGAAAACAGAATAATGTAAAACTTTTTTTACTATTTTTAATTAAATTTTAAATGTTAAATTCCCCCAAAAACTTTACAATTGACATTTTTTGTCTTGCACGAAAAACGTACATAAATATTTAACAAAAAAGGTTTTTGAAATAATTTATTTATTTGTTGTCTAACTAAAATTTAGGATGATTTTCTATGAGAATATGCAAAAATATTATAATATAAGTACCTGGATTTCAAATAATTCTACTCATTCATATAGGCAACTTGTTACTTCGCGTCTATCTTGAGTCTAGATCGACAGTGTTTACGTTTGTATTTGATAAAAAGCAAACTATGGAAGACCAAACAGACCCAAAAAAACTTATTTTCCAGTGACGATAATTTCAAAGTATTATTAACGCTGAGGCTGGCCAATACCAGATGGGTGACCATTTGTATGAGTTTGGTTTTTAATGTGTATGTGTGTGGGGGCCAGGCTCCCTCAAATTGGGGGGGGGGCAATTTAAAGCAGAATAAAAAAGGTTATTTCAGCGCATTTGGTCCACTGTAGTCGAAAGGCGGCAAACGTTTTCAAACGCAATCGAAAAAATGATGCCATTTTTAACACAAAGGGGACAATATTTATCGAATTTTTTTTGTATCGATTCTTCAAAGCCTGCCCTGTTTAATAATGATCATGCATTATTCGGCTCACTAAAAAAAATTGTTAATTTATTTATCAAAGATGTGTAAAGGGCTTTTTTCGTATAAATATTAAAAAAAAATTTTTTCCATGGATTGGAAAAAATTGGTTGATATATGTACTAGCCCAATTCCCAGCGTCGCCCGAAATGGATTACATAGGTGGATATCTGTACTAGCAAAATACCCGGCATAGCCCAGGATTGGATAAAGTAGGTGTATATGCACTAGCAGAACAACTGGCGTCGCCTATGATTGTATGACATAGGTGGATGTTTACTAGCAGAATACCAAGTGTCGCCTGGGATTGTATGACATAGGTGAAGTATAGGTCCGATTCGACAATTTTGAAGGTGCTTGTGCAGTATAGGCCCGATTTGAAAAATTTTGATGGTGCTTGTGCAGTATAGGTCCGATTTGAAAATTTTGAAGGTGCTTGTGCATTATATGCCGATTTGACAATTTTGAAGGTGCTTGTGCAGTAAAGGTCCGATTTGAAAATTTTAGACGGAGCTTGTGCAGTATAGGTCCAATTTGAAAAATTTAGAAGGTGCTTGCGCAGTATATATGTTATAATATGCAAGTTACCTGCCTTGGATGTAGCTTCAATATCAGATTCCATTAGATTAATATACAATCATTGTTATAATATGCAAGTGACCCCCCTTGGATTAAGATTCATTCTCGAATTCCATTACATTAATATACAATCATTGTTACAATATTGCAAGTGACCTCCCTTGAGTATAGCTTCATTGTCGAATTCCATTAGATTAGTATACAATCATTGTTACAATATGCAAGTGATCTCCCTTGAGTGTAGCTTCATTGTCGAATTCTATTAGATTAATATACAATCATTGTTATAATCGTAAAGTGACCTCCCTTGGATGTAGCTTCATTGTTGAATTCATTTAGAATTATATACAATCATTGTTATAATATGCAAGTGACGTCCCTTAGATGTAGCTTCATCGTCGAATACCATTAGATTCATTGTCGAATTCCATTAGATTATTATAAAATCATTGTTACAATATGCAAGTGATCTCCCTTGAGTGTAGCTTCATTGTCGAATTCTATTAGATTAATATACAATCATTGTTATAATAGGAAAGTGACCTCCCTTGGATGTAGCTTCATTGTTGAATTCATTTAGAATTATATACAATCATTGTTATTATATGCAAGTGACCTCCCTTGGGTGGAGCTTTGTTGTCAAATTCTAATCGGGGATTGTATAAGAAAGGTGGATATATGTACTAGCAAAATACCCGACGTTGCCTGGGATTGGATGTAATAGATGGGATGTTTCCTTATAAAAAAAACGACTGTCGAAATTAGTAACATATCCAAGAATTATGAAAAATGATGACATGTTAGTTATTTGATGTGTATATTTGTAATGAAATAGACACCCTAGACAATGTCGCATGGTGGTTATTTTAGTAAGAGAGGGATGATTATGTGTATTAAATAATGGAAAATGATTGTCGAAATTAGTAACATATCCAAGAATTATGAAAAATGATAAAATGTGAGTTATTTGATTGGTGTGTTTATCACGAAATAACCTGTATCAATGTCTCAAAGTTTTTATTTTAGCAAGAGGAGAGGGGATTATGTGGGTTAAATCATGAAAAACGATTAGAAAATATACAGTTATTGTCATAATATGCGGGTGACCTCCCTTGGGTTTAGCTTCATTGTCGAATTCCATTAGATTAATATACAATTGTTGTTATAATATGTAAGTGACCTCCCTTGGGTGTAACTTCATTGTCGAATACCATTAGATTAATATACAATCATTGTCATAATATGCGAGTGATCTCCCTTGGATGTAGCTTCATTGTCGAATACCATTATAATTATATACAATCATTGTAATAATATGTAAGTGACCTCTCTTGGATGTAGCTTCGTTGTGGAATACCATTAGATTAATATATAATCATTGTCATAATATGTACGTGACCTCCCTTGGATGTACCATCATTGTCAAATTCTATTAGAATAATACTATCATTTTAATATGCAAGTGACCTCCCTTGGGTGTAGATTCATTGTCAAATTCCATTAGATTAATATACAATCATTGTTACAATATGAAAGTGATCTCCCTTGGATGTATAGTCATTGCCGAATTCCATTAGAATAATATACAATCATTGCCATAATATGTAAGTGACCTCCTTTGGATGTAGCATCTTTGTCGAATACAATTAGAATAATATAAAATCATTGGTGTAATATGCAAGTGATCTCCATAGAGTGTAGCTTCATTGTCGAATACTATTAGATTAATATACGATTATTATCATAACATGTAAGTGACCTCCATTGAGTGTAGCTTCAGTCTAGAGTTCCATCATATTTATATATAGTTATTTTCGCAATATGCAAGTGATCTCCCTTGAGTGTAGCTTCATTCTCGAATATCATTAGATTTATATACATTCATTGTAATAATATGTAAGTGACCTCCCTTGGATGTAGCTTCATTCTCGAATGCCATTAGATTTATATAAAATCATTGTTATAATATGCAAGTGACCTCCCTTGGATGTAGCTTCATTGTCAGATTCCATTAGACAAATATACAGTCATTGTTATAATATGCAAGTGACCTCCATTGGTTGAAGCTTCACTGTCATATTCCATTTGAATAATATACAATCATTGTTATAATATGCAAGTGACCTCACTTGGATGTAGCTTTATTGTTCAATACCATTAGACTGATATGCAATCATTGTTATAATATGCGAGTGACCTCCCTTGGATGTAGCTTTGTTGTCGAATACCATTAAAATAATATACAATCATTGTTATAGTATGCAAGTTACCTCCCTTGGATGTAGCTTTACTGTCGAATACCTTTAGAATAATATACAATCATTGTTATAATATGCAAGTGGCCTCCCTTGGATGTAGCTTCATTGTCGAATTTCATTAGATTAATATAAAATCATTGTTATAATAGGCGAGTGACCTCCCTTGGATGTAGCTTCATTGTCGAATACCATTAGATTAATATACAATTATTGTTATAACATGCGAGCTACCTCCCTTTGATGTAACTTCATTGGCGACTAGCATTAGATCACGCAAGTGGCCTCCCTTAGATGTAGTTTCATTTTCGAATACCATTAGATTAATATACAATCATTGTTATAATATGCAAGTGACCTCCCTTGGATGTAGCCTCATTGTCGAATACCATTAGATTAATATGCAATCAATGTAATATTATGCCAGTGAACGCTCTAGGATATGGCTTCATAGCTGGATATTTGTACTAGCATAATACCCAGCGTTGCCGGGGATTGTATAAGAAAGGTGGATATATGTACTAGCAAAATACCCGACGTTGCCTGGGATTGGATGTAATAGATGGGATGTTTCTTAGGAGAATACCTGGGATCGGATCAGATGGGTGGATATTTGTGCTAACAGAATACCCCATATAGGAAGCTGTTGCGATTATGTTGTAAAACCATGAAAAATGATTGTCCAAATTAGTAACATATCCAAGAATTATGAAAAATGATGAAATGCGAGTTATTTGTTGGTGTTATTATAAGAAAATAACATGCCAGAAAATGTCACAAAGTAATTATTTTAGTAAAAGGAAAGAAAATTATGTGCGTTAAATTATAAAAAACGACTGTCGAAATTAGTAACATATCCAAGAATTATGAAAAGTGATTAAATGTAAGTTATTGGATTGGTGTGTTTATAATGAAACGAACAGCCCAGATATACTCTTAAAGTTAATATTTTATTAAGAGGGGGTCGATTATGTGGCTTACACCATTAAAAATTATTGTAGAAATTAGTAACATATCCAAGAAAAGTAAAAAAGTATGAAATGTGAGTAATGTGATTGGTGTGTTTGTAATGAAATTACCAGCACAGACAATGTCTCAAATGTATTAATTTAGTAAGAGGAAAGGGATTATGTGGGTTAACTCATGAAACATGATTGTCGAAATTAGTAACATATCCAATAATTATGAAAAATGATGAAATGTTAGTTATTTGATGTGCATATTTGTAATGAAATAGACACCCTAGACAATGTCGCATGGTTGTTATTTTAGTAATAGAGGGGCGATTATGTCTGTTAAATCAAAGAAAATGATTGTCGAAATTAGTAACATATCCAAGAATTATGAAAACTGATAAAATGTGAGTTATTTGATTGGTGTGTTTATCATGAAATAACCAGAGACAATGTCTCAAAGTTTTATTTTAGCAAGAGGAGAGGGGATTATGTGGGTTAAATCATGAAAAACGATTGTCGAAATTAGTAACATATTCAAGAACTATGAAAAGTTATTAAATGTAAGTTATTGGATTGGTGTGTTTGTAATGAAATAAACAGACCAGATATTGTCTCAAAGTTAGTATTTTAGTAAGAGGGGATCGATTATGTGGGTTAAATCATAAACAATGATTGTCGAAATTAGTAACATATCAAAGAATTATGAAAAATGATTAAAAGTGAGTTATTTGATTGGTGTGTTCGTAATGAAATAGACAGGCTAGAAGAAGTATCAAAGTTGTTATTTTTGTAAGAGGAAGGGGATCGTGTCGGTTAAAGAGGGGGTGGCGATTATTTGGGTTACTTCATTAAAAATTATTGTTGACATTAGTAACATATCCAAGAATTATGAAAAATGAAGTTTTAGTTATTTGATTGATGTGTTTAATGTAGCAAATTTATGATTTTAGTATGAATTGGGCGATTAGATATGCGCACTCATTATGTTATTATTTTAGTGATAGAAGGGGGCGATAATGTGGATTTACTCATGAAAAGTGATAGTCGAAATTAGTAACATACCATAGCCTATGTATCAAAGTTTTTATTTTAGTAAGAGTGGTGGCGATAATGTAAGTTAAATTATGTGACATGGTTGTTGAAATTAGTAACATATCCAAAAATTATTAAAAAAAATTATGAAATGTGAGTTATTTGGATGATGTGTTTGTAATGAAAACCAGCCAAGACAATGTCTCAAAGTTATTATTTTAGACAGGTGAGCGATAATGTGGGTTAAATTGTCGAAATTTGTAACAATTCAAGAATTATGGGATTTAACGAGATACGTCCACATATATACTTACAGATTACCCGGAGTCACCCTGGATTCAATGAGATACATGCAAATGTATGCAAGCAGAATACACGGTGGCCTGGGATGTAATGAGATAGATGCAAATATATACTAGCAGAATACTTGGTGTTGATTGGCGTTGATTGGCTTGAATTAGATTGATTGAAATATATACTAACATATACCTTGTGTCACCCAGGATTTAATGAGATTGATTGAGATATATACGAGCAAAACACCCAGCGTTGCCTGGGATTGAATGAAATAGGCGAGAATATATATAAGTAAAAGA
Source organism: Euprymna scolopes (assembly GCF_053919585.1). NCBI lineage: Eukaryota > Metazoa > Mollusca > Cephalopoda > Sepiida > Sepiolidae > Euprymna > Euprymna scolopes. Next base: position 72,762,335 of record NC_136493.1, on the reverse strand, counting down.
CCTGGCATCGATGAGATAAATGTGTTGTATATTACCCGTCCTTTCATATACATGCTATAAATGACCTACCCTAGGTAAGATACTATTATTTCATATGTGTAATACCCGTCTTATGTAGGTAAAATATTCTTTTGCTCCAAATAACAAATGATACATAGACATACAAAATTACTGTCTCATAAGAATAACAAATATGTTACAAAACCAAATTCAATTTTCTAATTGTTTATACTATCTCGAGCAACGCTGAGTATCCCCGCTAGTATATATATATATATATATATTTGTATATATAGTCGAATTATTATTATTATTTATTAATCATTTGTTCATATGTTTTTAATTCTTTTTCAAGATGTCTTTTAACATGTTTTATTAATCATTTGTTCATATTTGTATATATATATATATTTGTATATATATATTTGTATATATATATTTGTATATATATATTTTTTATATATATATATATTTATATATATATATATTTGTATATATATATATTTGTGTATATATATATATTTTTTGTATATATGTATATATATTTGTGTATATATATATATATATATATTTGTATATATATATTTTTGTATATATATATATATTTCATATATATATATATATTTGTATATATTTATTTGTATATATATATATATTTTGTATATATTTATATATATTTGTGTATATATATATATTTGTGCATATATATATTTGCATATATATATTTTTGTATATATATATATTTTTTTTGTATATATATATATTTGTATATGTATATATATATATATATATATATATATATTTGTATATGAACAAGTGATTAATAAAACATGTTAAAAGACATCTTGAAAAAGAGTTAAAAACATATTTAATTTTAAACAAGGAAGCACAAGATAAGTGGATAGTCCTTAATCCGCGGAGTTTCGAAGAAATACTCTCCTTCTCATCAGAGGGCAGGAATTAGCAAAATGCAGGATCGGATTTTTCATATAAAAGTATTTAATGAAACTACAAGTAAGTCACAGATCTTACTTGGTTAAAAAAAAGGGTGAGGTAAGGGGAATAGGAGGAAAAAATGATAAAAAGATTTCACACGAATGGATAGTCCGGTGAAGGGTAAAAAATCCAAGAATGGTAAAATCCAAAACAGTCGAATTTAAAATTACCAATCCAATGGGTGAATTCCAAATGGTCCAAAATGATCCAAAAGGCAGAGTTCCTTGGAAAAAATCGCAAATGGAATGAATTCCAAATCATTAAAAGAAAAAGCACTGGAGAGAATATTTAAAACATGTCTGTTAAGGCTGAAGGAATCAAGTAAATTAAGGTTTTAAAAAAAAAAACAGAAAAGCGGTGAAAGTTTAAATTTGAAAAGCAAGGTCAAACTGACACAGACAAAAAGCGCGAAAGTTAGTGTTAGGTCAACTTAGATATGCACGTGAAAGTCCCAGAATTAAATTAAGAAACACTGGTCAGAAGAACAAATAAATGGCTAAGTTTATGAAATGGAGCGTCTATTATATTATAATTAAAAAAAATGAAAGTAAATAAATCAAAAATAGAAAATAAGAAAATTAAAAAAAAGATTAAAAAAAACTATGTATACATATATGCGCACACATACATATATATACATATATATATGCATACACATACACATACATATACATACATACAGACACACAAATGCACAATACATGTACATACATACACACACGCATATACATATATATACATATATGTATACATATACAATAACACACACATATATATACATATATATACAAAAACACACGCATGCATAAATATATACACATATCCAAAAACATATAAAAAAACATATACAAGTTAAACAAAAACATACATACATACTTACATACAAATTAAGGGGAGGGACTGGCCGGTATCTACAAACTCCGGAATAATGCAAATAAATGTGTATGTAAATGCATATAGTAAAATATAGTATAAGGAAAGGTATTCCTAGCTCTGTTCTGTATTTTTGTATAGACTATTCGTTTCCGAGTAAGTTCTGTTCACAAAACGGCTCGCATGGAACAAATACATAGAATAAAAATGAGTACGTTGATGTATATATTTAATAAATAGGTACACTTATACCATAAAACGGAGACAGCAGATGAAAAATCGTCCAAAGAAATAAAGAAAAACAAATAAATTTAAAATATAAAAAGCTTAGAAGGTAAGATTATAAAAAAAAAATTATGGGAAAAGATATATATTTGAAGGGTTAAATTAATAGCTATGTAATTTCAAATTTATCATATTAAAACTTGGATATATGTTTGCAATAGGAGATCAATTATTTTTTCAATTTATTATATAACTACTTTGAGGGGAGGTTATAATAGTTATAGCTTCAGATGTACAGAGGTGGCAAGACTTAGATCCTGAGGTGTAAGACTTCTTTTTTTAGGATGGTCCATTTAATTGAAAAGTGGGTATTGGCAGAGTTAAACTTTTTGACCAGTGTAGTAAGAGAAGTTCCCTGGTTATTATTTGAATTTTGGTTATTGAAAGAAGAAGTGTGGTTTGAAATTCTTTTCTTTATTATTTATTATTATTTATATTTGTATATATATATATATATATATTTGTATATATATATATATTTGTATATATATATATATATTTGTATATTTGTATATATATATTTGTATATATATATGTATATATATATTTATATATATATATATTTGTATATTTATATATATATATATATATTTGTATATATATATATTTGTATATATGTATATATTTGTATATATATATATATTTGTATATATATTTATATTTGTATATATATATTTGTATATATATATTTGTATATATATATATATTTGTATATATATATATATATATATTTGTATATATATATATTTGTATATATATATATATATTTGTATATATATATATATATTTGTATAGCGTGTCTAGGGGTGATGAAAAAAATCCAGTAAAGTGCTCGATCGTAGATGTGAGAGCTGAAGATACAATATTTATTATTACACTATATATACATATTTCAAGGTCGTACCATTGGTTTCGATACACCGAAAACAGTAATAATATACTGTGGAAAATCGGTATAATCTCTTCGGCGACAAAGAAAAATCTGAAACTAATGCAAAATGAACGAACATAGAAGAAACGCTAGACGAGCGTTTAAGACTCAGAATTTCATATTTAAAAAAATATCGTTTTAAAACTGACGTTAATAGATTATTATAGAAGAAAGAAAGGAAGAATGTGTGTGTGTGTGTGTGTGTGTGTGCGTGCGTGCGTGCGTGCGTGCATAGCGGGGAAGGGGGTGCGATGGAAAACTCTCTAAAAAATATAAAGGTCCTGTTAAAGCCATATTAATAATTAAAAGTAGGACAATTAACGGTAATAAATAATGAGAAAGGCATGAATATATTAATATGATTTATAAAAATTTTAAAATTATTTAAATTAATTAAATTAATTAAATTAAATAAAATAAGGATAAAGATAAATAAGGTAAATTTAATAAATAAATAAAAAATAAGAACTTTAAAAGAACTTTAAATAAATGGTCAATCATGGATATTAAAAAATCTTACGACCCAACCTCCAAGACCTGCTCACTTTGCACTACTGAAAAATTTAGGATCCTTCAGGCTATCAATAACCCATCCATAGCCTGTATGAATATTAAAAACGAAATCTTCAGACAATGTCCCCACAAAAGAAAATTCCTCCTCGCCAAATGGCCTAACAACAGCATAACTTAACCGATTCACACTCCATTTACACAAAGACTCCTAATTCACACATAGACACCTAAATACCACATTCACCTCTCACTCTAAACCTCAAACCATCTCTCTTCTAATCATACCTC
>NC_136493.1:72683449-72755949 GCF_053919585.1 Euprymna scolopes | reverse complement strand
AATCCGTTCAAAAACATTCAATGTGTATCGGTATATCTGAAAAATACAAATGGTGGCAAACTGTATCGAACACGTTAAGTTTGGGGAAATTTTTGGAAAATGAGTATAAACTAAAAAACTATACAAAATACTGTTAGGAACTCACTCAATATATGTTATCATGACGTAGGCTGGCATATAATCGGTGGTTTTAAACTTTTGGCTCGATACAGGTGACGACATTTAAAAGTCCCTTTTAGTGATTACCTGGTTTGAGGATATTTGTACAACTAAACGGAAAATAAGCTTAAAAAAATCCAGTATTATTTTACTTTAACGAAATATTTTATTGTAGATTTTGGTGTACTAAAAACGAATCTGCAAACCGTTTCCGTTGCAAAAAGAAAGTTTTCATGATATTCATGAAATTACTTTTTCGAAAAGTGGGTTATCACTTTTCAATCTAAATTTAACTTAGAATGAGCACCCATTTTCTGGCCACCTGAGAGAGGGGCATTTTTCTGTGTGTTTCTTGGCTAAAAAGCTTTTTGTTTGATTTCTTTTGCATTGTAATAACCCCTGAACTCTGGGACTATTGTCCATTTCACAGCCGTAGCCTTTGTTTACGCTATGCGTGAGCATAAACGAAAGCTGTTTAGCCAATAAACATGGGAAAAAATCCCCCCCTCTCTCAGGTGGCTAGAAAGTGGGTGCTTATTTTAAGTTAAATTTACATGGAAAAGTGATCGCCCACTTTTCGAAAAAGTAATTTCTTCATATCATAAAAACCATTTTTTTTGCAACGGAAACGGTTTGCAGATTCGTTTTTAGCACACCGAAGTCTACAAAAAAAGATTTGTTATATACGAACGTGAGACACACGGCCCTTAATGAAAAATTATATCAAAAATCCGTATTCAGCATACTCAAAAACTTATAAATGTCGTCATTTAAAGGAAAATTTGTGGAGGTGGACCTAATCTAAAAAAATACCAAATTATTAAACATTTCGGTACTCATGCAGAGAGTGATCCGTGCTGAAATAATAATGTTATTATTTTAAAAGCCATTCTTAACATGGGGAGGGGAGGGTGTTTTGTACCTATTCTGTACTTTAACCTTACAATTGAATAAAAAACATATCATAAATCTTTAATTAAACGTGAGTATCATAAAAATTAATACAAATAATACTTATCTCAATAAGTGAAAGGCTAATTTCTACCGGAAATGAAATGGGGGCAATCTCGCAGTTACGAAAATATTTTCATTTATAATTTGATATTTTTATAATTCGCAATGTTAAATTATTTTAATAACATGCAAACATTCTTTGACTTTAGTAAACAGAAAATGAAATCTACTTCGTTTGGTCAATTCGTGGCTGTGAAATGAATCGAACCGGAAGTTCAGTTTTATCAACAAAACAGATTCGCACTAACGAAAATATGTTTATTTTATTTAATATTTTAATAATTCGCGTGGTAAATTTAGTTTAATAACATAAAAACATCCCTCGACTCTAAAGATGGGTTGTCTAAAAATTTCAAATAAATTGGTAACATAGAAATATGATTTTATTCACTTATAAAAAACCAAGAATTACATTTTTATATATATATATATTTTTATATATATATATTTGTATGTATATATATATTTGTATTGCTTCCAGCTGTAACCGCCACCTATACTCGCAAGAGTGAAGGGGAGGCAGTTTAGTAAGCCCTGCCCACTGGTGGTTAGAGCGTCTCACTGGTCAAGACTCGCATGCCACCTCCTCGTGGTACATCACGGTTTAACTGGGTACCTTGCGGCCCCAGGCTAAGTGTATGTGGGATCTCGGAGTAGTCTGGAGCCCCAGAGGTGTTGAGTGCATGGCCCTCCGGCGTGAGGACACGCCCTGGCTTACACCAATCCAGACCCCAGCTATGTGGTCAAATAGCAAAATGTCATCTCGGCAGCAGGAGTTGGCAGTCATGGTATGAGCGCAGCTGATATATTTTTCAACCACCGGTCTCCCATGGCGGATCACTGAGCGGATGAATCAAGAACGATCAACGGTCAGGGATCAACACCCAGTTAGCGGGTACTGCGGGGCAACCTACCACTGCTCCAGCTGTCGCACTCCTGTGCTCCGCTGGGGTCCGCAATGTTGGGTCCAGAGGTGGATGTTCTGTTCTGGGCATGCACTCATCCACTACTTCCCTGCCCCGGCGCTTGACGTTTCAGGCAACTACTATGGATATGTCAAGAATAAATTCTCAGCGACTGGCAATTCGGGAGCCCCCTGCAGTCGGGGGTGCTGTCGTTGCTCGGCAGGGCCCGCGTTCTAGGCAGGCGCGCCCCGGTCGACATCCTGCTACTGCCTCCCCACTACACCTGGCCTGCTGGAATGTCCGCTCCCTTGGGGTGACTTCCTCTCTTGACAGTTTTCATCCTCGGAAGTCTGCTGTTATCGACCTGGAATTACTCCGGTTGGGGGTGGATGTCTCAGCACTAGGCGAGACATGGCTCACTGGAAATGGCTCCATACGTGAAGCTAACTTCACATTTTACTGGACTGGCTACCCTGACTTGGAGAGACCAAAACATGGAGTGGGTTTTGCCATCTGCAACAAGCTGCTCAGCTTTGTCGAAACTCCCGTCGCCATCTCTCCCAGATTAATGTCACTACAGCTACACACCACCTCTGGTCCAGTGTCCCTATTGTCTGCCTACGCCCCAACCCTCACCTCGCCGGATGACCAGAAAGATGCTTTCTATCTCCAGCTGAGTGAGACCCTCTCCAAAATCGACCGCGGTCACCGCATAATCATCCTGGGTGATCTCAACGCTCGAGTAGGCAGTAACACCAATGCCTGGCCTGATGTCCTGGGTCCTCACGGAGTGGGCTCTATGAATGAAAATGGACAGCGTCTTCTGGAACTCTGTGCTACACACAGGCTGTGCATCCCATCAACCTTCTTTAAGGGCTCACCGTGGTCGAAGATGACATGGCAACACCCACGCTCTAAGCGCTGGCACCAGCTGGACCATGTGATCACTCAAAAGAAGCACCTCCAGGATATCATCCACTGCAGGACAATGCACTCTGCGGACTGTGATACAGACCACTCACTTGTGCGCTGTAAGCTTAAACTAAAGCCAAAGAAAATCCACCTGTCTTGCTCAAAACCACTTTCAACGCTCAATGTTCTTGCTACTAAGTCCAAGGAGAAATGCCAACATTTTCAAGCTTCAATACAATCCACCTTTGGCCAGTCTGCACCCCCTCAGGATGCTGCCTCTGCCTGGCTGCGGATTCGTGACACTGTTGGAGTTTGCGCACTCTCCAGTTTTGGTAGACGTACAGTAAAGCAGCCGGACTGGTTCAGACACCACGCGGACACACTCCATCAAGCACTAGCAGAAAAGCGAGCGGCAAGACTGGCTGTGATGCAGGACCCCTCTCCTCAAGCTACTAGCCTCTGGAAGCAGAGCCGCTCAAAAGTGCAGCGCCTAACTCGAGAGGCTAAACACAACTATTGGAGTGACATCTCCAAGCGTGCTGAAGACTGCTCTGCCACCGGCAACACCGGTGGCATGTACCAAGCTCTGAAAGAGGCTCTAGGTCCTCCTGTGAAGAAATCATCTCCTTTGCGATCTCTGACCGGAGAACTACTCACCAATCCTGATGATCAGCTTGACCGTTGGGTGGAGCACTACAGCTCACTGTATGCTCAACCTGTAGCAGCTAGTGAGGCTGCTATAATAGCTGCTGTTCCCCAACTACCAGTCCTCCATGAGCTAGATTACGACATCACCATCGATGAAGTACACAAGACCATCAAGCTACTGAGGAACAACAAAGCCCCCGGCGTGGATGGGCTACCTTCAGAAATCTTCAGATGCGGTGGTGACTCACTAACTGAGGAACTCCATCATCTCTTCTCAATCTGCTGGAATGAAGGTACTATTCCCGATGAACTTCGTAACGCCAACATAGTTACCCTGTATAAGAACAAAGGGTTTCGCTGCGACTGCAACAACTACCGTGGCATATCTCTACTTTCCCAGCCTGGAAAGATCTATGCCCGCTTAGTCCTGCCACGTCTCCAGATTATTGCCAACAGAATTCTTCCTGAGAGTCAATGTGGCTTTCGACCTGGCCGCTCTACCACTGACATGATCTTTTCTGTTCGTCAGATCCAGGAGAAATGCATTGAGCAAGGCCGTCCTCTCTATGCAGTTTTCGTTGACTTGACGAAGGCCTTTGATTATGTTAGCAGATCAGGGCTATTTCTAGTCCTCCGTCTACTGGGCTGCCCTCCCAAACTCCTGAAAACCATACAAGAATTTCACGATCAGATGAAGGCTACAGTACAGTTTGAGGGCTCTCGTTCTAAAGAGTTCCCCATCTCTTGTGGTGTCAAGCAAGGCTGCGTGTTAGCTCCTACTCTGTTCGGAATATATTTCTCAGCTGTTCTGCGCCGAGCCTTCCCAAACCCAACTGGAGTGCTCCTTCACACTCGCAGTACTGGAGGCCTATTCAACCTGGCCAGGCTACGCTCAAAAACTATGGTTAACCGCGTACAGATCCGTGAACTCCTGTACGCTGATGATGCTGCCTTCATCGCCAACTCGGAGGTTGAGCTTCAGGCAATGTGCTCCTCCTTTGCTTCTGCCTGCGAGGAGTTTGGTCTCAAAATCAGCCTAGGCAAGACGGTGGTCTTTGCCCAGCCTGCTGGGCTTTCACCCATAATAACCGTAAACAATCATGTACTGTCAAACGTCACCAAGTTCACTTACTTGGGTTCTACAGTTGATAACACCAACAGTCTTGATTGTGAACTGGACTCCCGCATTGGAAAGGCATCAACAACTTTCGGCAGGCTTAGTGAGAGAGTCTGGAAGAACAAGTCCCTCTCGCTACACCTAAAGATCAAGGTTTACGAGGCCTGCATCCTCAGCACTCTCCTGTATGGCAGTGAGACTTGGTGCACCTACCGCCGACACGAACACCGTCTGAACGCCTTCCACTTCCGATGCCTGCGCACAATTTTTGGATTCACATGGAAGGATCATGTACCAAACACAGCTATCCTCTCCACGACCAAGAGTACTGACATGTACACAGTGCTGCGCATCCGTCGCTTACGTTGGGCTGGCCACACCTGCCGCATGGACGACAGCCGGCTACCAAAAGCACTTCTCTTTGGAGAGATAGCTGATGCCCCTCGCTGTGCTGGCAGGCCACGCCTCCGCTACAAGGATGTCCTGAAACGTGACCTCCAGGTCTTCGGCATCCCTCACAACACTTGGGAAACCTCTGCCGGCAACCGAGCAAAGTGGCAAGCTGCTATAAGATCTGGTGCCAAAAGATCCTGCCAGCAATACACAGACTTCCTGAACTGTAGAAGACTGAAGCGCCTTGCCAATCGTCGTCCTCGACGTTAAGGGCCTATGATGATATATATATATATATAAAAATTTGTGTATATATACAAATATATATATGCATATACATTTGTGTATATATACAAATATATATACATATATGTATATATATATATATTTGTATATATATATATTTGTATATATATATATATATTTGTATATATATTTGTATGTACATATATATTTGTATATATATATATATATTTGTATATATATATATTTGTATATATATTTGTATGTACATATATATTTGTATATATATATATATTTATATATATATATATTTATATATATATATTTATATATATATATATTTATGTATATATATATTTGTATATATATATATTTATATATGTATATATTTATATATATATATATATTTGTATATATATATATTTGTATATATATATATATATTTGTATATATATATATATTTGTATATATATATTTGTATATATATATATATTTGTATATATATATATTTGTATATATATATATATTTGTATATATATATTTGTATATATATATATTTGTATATATATATATATTTGTATATATATATTTGTATATATATATATATTTGTATATATATATTTGTATATATATATATTTGTGTATATATATATTTGTGTATATATATATTTGTATATATATATATATTTGTATATATATATATATTTGTATATATATATATTTGTATATATATATATATTTCTATATATATTTGTATATATATTTGTATACATATATATTTGTACATATAAATATATATATTTGGACACACACACATATATATATTTGTACACACACACACACACACACACACATATATATATATATATATATATTTGGACACACATATATATATTTGTACATATATATATATATATATATATATATATATTGACATATATATGTAATTCTTGGTTCGTTCAAAGTCCATAAAACCATATTTGTACATTACAAATTTAATTGAAATTTTCAGAAGATTTATGTGTAAAGTCAAGGAATGTTTGCATGTCATTAAAATAAATTAAATCGTTAAGATCGCAAATTATAAAAATAAAACAAACATATTTTTCGTAACTGCGAGACTGTCCACCATATTTCAGTTTCGGTAGAAATGCCCCTTTCACGTGCACCCCAGGTTGACGACTTTCGAATTACAACATTTAACTATCTAGTTAATAGATGGGTAAAAAAAAAATTCCCTATTTTTTAAATTATATATATATATATATATATATATATATATATATATATATATTGTACTTTAACCTTACAATTGAATAAAAAAACATATCATAAAACTTTAATTAAACTTGGAAATACGATTTTACAGCGCGGATTGGTAAGTGCACTAGCAGCATTTGTTTATCTTAATTTTTTATTTTTAAAAGCCTACCTAAAATAAATTTGCTAATTCTTAATTTCTTATGTTATTGGAAAAAAGAAGGTAAATATGAAGAATTACTCCACCCTCGAAAATTCCTTTACAATTACCACTTTTAAAGGTTTTCGGAGTCGCTGAAAACGAAAATAACGTTTATAATTAAGGCAAACGAGTAGTTTCCAAGATATGAAGAAATGTTAGTTTAAAAAAGTGGAGGATCACTTTTCCATAATAATTTAACGTAAAATGATCACCCACTTTGTGGCCACGATTTTTTTTGGGGGGGGACTTTCTTTCTACCCTTTGAAAATCCTTGAAAATTACCTGTTTAAATTGCAAAATTCAAAAGAAATCAAACAAAAAACTTTTTAGCCAAGAAACACACAGAAAAAAATTTTTTTAAATAGCATCCATTTTTTTCTATCGAATTCATTTGCTGTTTTTATTGAAAACTATTTTCTCCCGGATTTTTGATATAATTTTCCATAAAGGGCCGTGCGTCTCACATATAACAAAAAAAATTTTTTAATATTTCGGTGTGCTAAAAACGAATCTGTAAACCGTTTTCGTCGCAAAAAATTAGTTTTTATGATATGAAGAAATTACTTTTTCGAAAAGTGGGCGATCACTTTTCCATGTAAATTTAACTTAAAATAAGCATCCACTTTCTAGCCACCTGAGAGAGGGGGGGATTTTTTCCCATGTTTATTGGCTAAACAGCTTTCGTTTATGCTCGCGCGTAGCATAAACGAAGGCTACGGCTGTGAAATGGACAATAGTCCCAGAGTGCAAGGGTTATTACCATGCAAAAGAAATCAAACAAAAAACTTTTTACCCAAGAAACACATAGAAAAATGCCCCTCTCTCAGGTGGTCAGAAAGTGGGTGCTCATTCTAAGTTAAGTTTAGATTGAAAAGTGATCACCCACTTTTCGAAAAAGTAATTTCTTCATATCATGAAAACTTTCTTTTTGCGACGGAAACGGTTTGCAGATTCGTTTTTAGTACACGTAAATCTACAATAAAATATTTCGTTATATACGAACATGAGACGGGCCTTAAAGTAAAATAATACCAGATTTTTGGAGCAGATTTGCCGTTTAGTTGTACAAATATCCTCAAACCAGGTAATCACTAAGAGGGACATTTAAAAGTCGTCATCTGTATCGAGCAAAAGTTAAAAACCACTAATTATATGTCAGCCTACGTCACAGTAACATCTATTGAGTGAGTTCCTAACAATATTTTGTATAGTATTTTTAGTTTAAACTTATTTTCCAAAAATTTCCCCAAACTTAACGTGTTCGATACAGTCTGCCGCCATTTGTATTTTTCAAATATACCGATAAACACTGCATATTTTTGAACCGATTAAACATTATACATTGCATAAAAACACTACAATGTTATCCAGTAAGGTAGAACCTTTACTTTTCTTGCCTTTGGTACAATTTATTTGTTATATATTTATTTTTTGACAACTTCTTTGTATCTGTGTTTAGTAATACAAACCCTTTTCATTTAATGTAACGTTTAGTCGGCTCGAAAAACAGTGTTTATCGGTGTATTTGAAAGATACAAATGGTGGCAGACACTGTTGATTATGTTAAGTTAGAGAAAGTGAGTTAAAACTAAAAAACTATACAAAACTCACCGATTATGTCAGCCTATGTCATGGTAACATATATTCGGTGGGGTTTTGATGCTGTATTTTATAGTTTTTAGTTTTCAACTTACTTTTCCAAACTTAACGTATTCAATGGAGTCTGCAACCATTTCTGTTTTTCGAGCCGATTAAACATTTTACATTACATAAAAACACTAAACAATTATCCAGTTAGGTAGAAACGTAACTTACCTTACCTTTGCTTTCATTTATTTGTTTTTAGACAACTTTTTCGCATCTGCGTATAGTAACCCCCCCCCATCACTCAAATATCAATTACTAACTCACATTTTTGTATACAGAAAACAACAACAACAAAAAAAAACATTTAGCGTTTCAACATTTTTGCTATCTTCAGCTTTATCCACTGATTGTTGGTCGAGCCCAAGCCATGATTGACGGTAATCCCGAGGATCAGGATCCAATTCTGCAAGAGTACCATTTTTTTTTCATTTTCGCCTTTTTTATTTTACTTTTTGGAGTGGATTGTTGTACTAAGAATATAAGGAACATGCATTTTCTCTTTTTATTAGAATTTTCCATTACACCAAATTGAGCCACAGCAACGCGTGACAGGGTAGCTATATATATATATATATATATATATATATATATATATATTTGTAATATATATATATATATATATATTTGTAATATATATATATATATATATTTGTATATATATATATATTTGTATATATATATATATTTGGACATATATATATGTGTGTATGTATATATATATGTGTGTATATATATATATTTGTATATATATATTTGTATATATATATATTTGTATATATATATATTTGTATATTTATATTTGTATATATATATATTTGTATATTTATATATATATATATATATTTGTATATATATAGAGATATTTGTGTATATATAGAGATATTTATATATATATATATATATATATATATATATATATATATATATATATATATATATATATATATATATATATATATAGGACATACACTAAATCTTCATCAGAAAAATTGAAAAATAAAAATATTTAAGACAAAAATTTCTGTTAATTTTTACAATGTTGGCATAAATGAAATCCTGGGTAAATATAAACACACACAACCTAACGCCTATTTGCAGTAATAATGTAGATCAACGTTTTGTGTCTCCTGTTTTCTTACAGGTAGTTTAAGTGTAGACACTCTATCGGATGAACAGATGAGTCACATCAATAAATACGTGAACACTTTGTTGGATGCAATCAGTGATAGGCAACCAGAAGATGAAGAAGCCCTCGATGAGGACGTGAATGCTTTGCAGAAAAGTGACGGACTTTCTCTAACTGATGCGGAACAATTGAGCCGGGTGGAAGCTTTGATGGGTGAGTTACAGATTCTTTGGATCAAGAATGGATTTCATATCTGATATACTTTTTTTTTCAGATTAAACCTTGCTTTTGAAGAATATAGGTGTTTTAAGATAAATTTCCTATTATATAAAGTGATAATCATTCTATAGAAATGCTTTTAAAGCATCAATTTATATTTGTGCATTTTAAAAACACTTTCCTGCTTTGACAGGGTACAAAATCGTCTTTGAAATTTAGTTGCCGGGAACCTTTTCGTCTGTATGCCTTCTTTTTCTCACAGTAAAACCTGGTCCCCCTCCACCAAAAGGGGGCACTCTTGCAGTACCCATATAATAGTAATTGTCTCAGTATGAACGGTTTCCCCTACACTTACAAAGGACTAAATACAGAATGGATACTACCTGGCCTGAAGGCCAGGCGTTTGTGTTTGAATAGTTTCGCTTGATTTAAATGAAAAAGACAAATAAACACTGGAGACGACGGCACGGTGGGAATTTTGTTTTATAGTAGGTGCTCGATTCAGCTGAAATCTATGGTTTCTTTGTGTAAAACCCCCATAACTAATATGCGCCTGGTTGTAACAACTGCCAACAACTTCCCTCACTCTCTATCCGTATCTCAAACTAAATGTAAATTCCATGAGTAGAGATTATGTTTTATTGAGCCATCCTTTTTGGTAATCTAGCCCTACCCATGTTCCACAATGACTGCTTTTGCTGTCTCATCATTTACCTAACACTTATCCTAAATTTACCTCTGGCCTTGATAAGTGTTGACTTCCCAAGTAAAAGAAAAGAAAAAGACAGATTTGATACTCTAACTTAACAGCTAAATCTGACCCCCAAGATCGCCATGGGCATGGAATATGTGTCTACATTAAAGATGGCTTCCCGTGTGGCAGGGATATCTCTAGAGAAGATCCTAATTTACCCTATATGTGCTTCCGGGTTGCACTTGCTAACACCACTGCATTTATATTTGCACTCTATCGGCCACATAACAGCGGAGTTACTATCTTTAAGAGTATATCTGAGAAAATAGACCACATATTGTCTGCACATCTATTGGCTAACATCCACATCTGTGGTGACTTCAACGTCCATAACGTGGAATGGCTGACCCATTCAAATAAGACAGACGACGAGGGGAGGTTTTGTCATGATTTTGCCATTGCTTATGACCTCACTCAGATTGTTCGTGAACCCACCCGTGTGCCAGATACTACTGGTCAATATGCAAGCCTCCTAGACCTTTTTCTCTCAACTTCCCCTGAGCTATGTTCATGTTCCGTTCATTTTCCTCTAAGATCCTCCGACCACTCCGTCGTATCAGTTAAGATAAAAATGAAATATAATAAGTCCCCAGAAGTACCCCTCCACCGTACTGTATACCGATACTCTATGGCTGACTGGCACAGCTTCCGTACATTCATATCTGATCTACCTCTGCATTCCATGTTTAAAAAGGATGTGTCCTCTATAATATCAGATCTGACCGAATGGTTAATTGTAGGCATAGACCGATTCATACCATCTAAAAAATTCCAACAAAAACCTAACAGCCAGCTATGGTTCTCCCCAGAATGTGCTGCTGCTATCGCGCACAGAAATGACTTTTTCCATAACTACCAGCATAATAGATGCACTGAGACTAAAGCTGCTTTCAGGAACGCCAGCAACCACTGTAAAAGAGTAATAAAAAATGCAAGAGAGCTATATGCCCAGTCTGTTAAATCCAAAGTAGCTGATCAGCGTCTTGGTTCCCACCAGTTTTGGCAAATAACAAATAGGATCCTGAACAGAAGTGTGTGTTCTATCCCAACCATTATCAATGGACCAGAGATCATCTCGTCAGCATCAGACAAGGCCAAACTATTTGCCAAAAACTTTGCAGCTAATTCTACCCTATGCGACGAAGGCCATTAACTCCCCATATTTCCTCTTATAACACAGAACACGCTAGGTAACATACGAATATCTGTGCATGAGGTCGCCAAACTAATCAAGAACCTTGATTGCAGTAAAGTAACTGGCCCTGACGGCATCCCAATTATAGTGTTAAAAAAGCTTCAACCAGAACTTGCTCCCATACTTACGAAACTGTTTAAGCGTTGCCTTAAGGAGAAGTGCTTTCCGACTCCCTGGAAGATCTCATCAGTTTGCCCTGTATTTAAGAATTCAGGTGATAAGTCATCTTCCTTTCAGTACAGACCAATAAGTCTCCTGTGTGTTATGAGTAAGTTGCTGGAATCCATATTAGATAGAGAAATAGTAAACCACCTCAGCAGAAACAATCTTCTTAGTGACACACAATATGGTTTCCATTCTGCAAGATCTACCGCAGATGTGCTAATGGTTATATCTCACAGGATTAGTGAATCTCTTGACAAAGGCTTCCTTTCTAGGGCAATTGCTCTTGACATATCAAAGGCCTTCGACAAGGTATGGCATAAGGGTCTACTTCACAAGATTTCCAGCTACGGTATAACTGGAAATGTTTTCTCAATCATTAAATCATTTCTCTCCGATAGGCTCATAAGAGTAGTGGTCGATGGACAAAAATCAGAGGCCTGCAGTATTAATGCTGGAGTCCCTGAAGGGTCAATCCTGGGCCCAACTCTCTTCCTGATCTACATCAATGACCTCCCTAAACACATACTTAAATCATTCGTTGACATCTATGCTGATGACACGACCATCTACGGCAACGCATCAAAGGCTGTAAATGACAAAGTTCTCTCTCCTCTGATCTTGAGCGCGTGGTTCAGTGGGGGAAGTCGTGGCTGGTTACCTTTAATGCATCTAAAACCAAACTACTATCTTTACATCATCAACGCTCTGATCCCCATCTGGCATCAATTGAAATGGATGGCTCTCTTCTAGGAGAAGCGCCGTGTTTTGACAAGCTTCTTGGTTTGTCCTTTACTCCTGATCTGAAATGGAACATGTACATCAAGTCTGTTGCCAACGTCGCTGGAAGATGGTGGGATCCTTCTACCGCTCCAGAAGATATCTCACTACTGATGCAATTCTATATCTATATAAAAGCCAAGTACGTCCAAGGATGGAATACTGCTGCCATATCTGGGCAGGAGCTGCTAAAAACAGCCTATCCTGCCTTGACAGAGCACAAAATAGACTTCGTGGCTTAGTGGGGTATGCCCTTTTCTCTACCCTGCAACCTCTCTCCCACAGAAGAGACGTTGCGAGCCTATCCTTGTTTTATCGTTATTTCTATTGCAGGTGCTCGTCTGAACTTCAATCTCTGGTCCCCCCTCACCAATCTTTCACGAAAAACACCCGTCTAGCTGAATCCACTGTGAAAAATTTCCCCCACTCTTTATCTGTGCCTAAATCAAAAGGTAGATTCCATGAACAAAGCTTCTTTCTTAGAACTGCACGCCTGTGGAACTCTGTTCCGTCTGCCTACTTCCCACCTGACTACAACTTGGATGTCTTCAAGTCCAACATTAACAAATTCCTAATGAACCGCCCCCTTAAGTAAAACACTTCATCAAATCTCCACACTAACGTACTGTACTTGCAATAACCCTTATCCCTGAGTGGCTTCCGGGCCTTGATAAGTGGTGACCACCGTGTAAAAAAAAATTTTTTTTTAAATTAGATTATTTGAATAATTCATACTACGTTTCTTATCTTGGATAGTTTTCTCTAACGTACAAAGGATTGAACTGTCAATCTCTTGAAGTTAAAGACTCGATGCTCAAAACAAGTGATACTAAAAATACTATTAATAATTATTTCAGACTTCTACCCAGTCATAACTGCTAGGACAAGAAAATTATGTCTCCATAGATTAAATAACAGGTTTCATTAAAAATTTCGTACTGATTCCAGAGTTTAACATAAAGATTGCTGTGTGTGACAGAAGGCCGAAACGTTATGAGAATAAGATCCTAGAGTAGAACAATAGTTCAAATAATCCTAATTATCAATCCTAATCTCAAACAGTCTGAAACATAACTCAATATTGATGGCATTTCAATCATATTTGGGTTTTTTGCTGCTAAAAGAACAACATATTCTAAAAGAACAACATATTCTGGTCAAAAAACAATAAATATAATGTGCGATTATTATCAATAAGGTTATTTGTTCAAATCAAACGATACTGAGGGAAAACCTCTTCATAATTCTTTTAGCTACAAATTTATCAAACGTCAAAACATGATTCTCATTATGTTTAGACTGAGAAAAATCTCCCACTTGTTTTCTAGACTCGTCGATACCTGATTTTTGGCTCGCTTTCATGACAATTTTCGTGCTTTTTTTCATGGTCGAAGTTAGTGTGAAAGTCTTTTTCAAAAAGGTTAAGATGACTATGAAGCTGTGTCACGTCAAGCCCACATAGCCAACAACTAATCATGCAAATTTTAGATTTCTTTCACGTGATCCAATGTCCTCATGTTCAAAATAACCCTTTCAAATTATGTCAACTATACAGACAATTTAAAGAGAACAAGAGTTATATCATCAAATCAAATTGTTGATATTGATAATCAGAATCGATTTCTTCTTCATCATTATCAAATTTCCAATATTTCATATAATTGTTTCTATGATGACTGCAGTGCTATAGCATATTTCAATATGTACCTTGATTAAAGAAGTATTTATGGTCATGTGCTCCTTGATCCTTACATAGAGATTTTGGGCTGCATGCTTGCAGTGTTGGAACCACTGAAAATCCTGAACGTGACCTAATAAATCACATGCGAATTGCATGCACAATATTTCATACTTTGTAAGTGGATGTAATATGCTTCTTATTTTTTTCATTTTAAATGCATTTCTTATAAACTCCATACATAAATGTTGCAATGGTATGAGCATAGTACTTTTCATTCTCCTAAAGTAGTTGCCACACGCAGGTTTACATTTCATGTACCTTACTATTTAATCTATAATTAGAAAATAGGTGAGAGACAAATTCATAACCTTCTCAAAAATATTAGTGTATTAACTGTTGCTGTAGTCAAAGTTAAAATTAAAGATGATAATATCAAGCCAACAGTCTTCCATATGTGTGTGTATGTTTGAAGCTACAGTCTTCTTTAAAATTATGGAGGACCAATGAAAAATCGAAATTATCATACAAACTTATATATTTATAGGTTAAGAATAGTATAGTGTACATTAATAAATCTATTTTAACAGCAATCAATATTTGGCATGCCTTCCTGTTGCCTTTGTAAAAGTTTTTATTTGCTTTTGCATATTATTGGCTAAATTATTGTATGGCTTTTTACGTGCTTTGCATCCTTTTAATCTCGCTTCTAATAACCTTATTCGTACTGTTCGAGCTTATATTTTTTGTTTCCATCCTCCCTAAGTTCTGCAGCAAGAAGGAGTGCTCTTTTCTAAGATCATTTTTGCAGTTTATGACCTTGTCCTTTCTATTTTTGAAAGACTTTGTATTCTTGTACCTTTAATCGTTGTTTGAACTCCTTTCCTGGAGCATTCCATTTTCCTAGCAATCTCGAACCAAGAATATCATTCATCAGATAAAGCAACAATTTGCGCCCTTTTAATCTCTGAAAATTTCTTTCTTTGGAAGCATTTTTGATTAAATACTTTAATTACTTACAACACTAGCAGGAATTAAATATTATCTGAAAAATAAGAAACAACTTTTAGTATGACAATTAGTAATTTTGAATATTGGAATGAATTTAGTATGAAACTCAGTTAAAACTCTTGAAATAGGCTTTAAACTACAATCTACTGTTAAATATCTCAACTCTATATTTTACAGTTCTTAACCCTTAAATACGTAGGTTTAAACTATTATCTAAGTTTTTCATAATTGCTTCATAATTTTGAGCATAGCTGTATGTGTAATCATGTATATGTTTATGTGTGCGAAGTTTTGTATGTAAATAAGCATTTGCAGGATGTGCATTTGTGTTAAGGTGAGTGTATATATGAGTATGTATGTGTACATGTGTGTGCGCTTACGATTAGGTCGAGTCTGTTCAAAATCTTTAAGCAAATAAGAAGCCGACGCAAAGGTTGGTAAGGCTTTCCTTTTTGTGATCGTCTACCCTGAGGATAAAAATAATCTCGGCCCCTGTCATCTGGAGACGTCCTGAATTCACATTACATTTAGAGTTTTTTCTCTTCACTGCTTATGCAGACGTTGCTCTTCTTGAACAGATGCGGATATCTTTGACTTCCGTTTTGTCAATGTGTGTTAACCTATGACTTGCGGCAATATATAAAATGATAGGACTATGATGTGCACACCTTGAAGTTGAAGAAATATAACAGCGCCATTATAATTGCTTTGCCATACTCTCGGTTGGATATAATTCGCTGCAGGAATAAAAATAATGGCCTATCTTATTATCCGCTCATTTTTCCCTTCTATTTTTCACGATGTAAAGAAGGGCGTTGCCTTTCTAATTCTGTTGTAGATTCTCCAGAAAATTGCAGCAATCCAATAGGAAGTGGCATTTGAAAACAGTAAAAAAAATAAATTACGGAAGAATATTTACATTATTTGTTGAAACGATGACTACAATTTCTAAACTTACATCATTAAAATCTTTCTCTAGAGTTTGCAAATTCTTAATAATGCATTCATACAAGTGTGTGTATTTTGCATTTGAAATTTTGCAGTTTTACACAATTTTTATGTCAGGAAAAACTGAAATTGGAAGAATATTTATTCATTGACATCTAACATCTATTGTGAATATTTCACAAAGAGCTGCTAACCATTCTTTGCTCTATTAAAAAGTAAATTATAATAAATATAGCATATATTACCCACCATTATGCAGAGCAGATATGTTCCATATTTCATAATGATCAGTTAATTAGCTTATAGATGAATCTTGTACAAACAAATATGTAAACATATACACATATCTAATTTTTTGGTATATACCAGAAGAATAACCGTCCCAGAATAGGTAAAATTAATTTCAGAATGGAGAAGTTTGCCCCAATTTTTATGTCGCCTTTTGAAGATCAGAGTCAATATATAATGATACTGAAGCTTATGTCTAATTTGCATTAAAACCATTCATTTATATTCTAGAACTTGTCTCTAATGTAAGGATTTTTGTGGAGAAATTGAAATTCAGGAAATCTTGCTTCATAATATTAATAATTTTTAATAATTATGGATCAAGTTCAATGCAAATCTGAAATATTTGAATTTTGCTTCATTGGTGTTAAATACTTTAATGGACCAAATTCAATGCAAATCGGAAATATTTCAATCTTGGTTCATTTGTGTTTAATAACTATGGATCAAATTTAATGCAAATCTGAAATATTTGAATCTTCAAATAGGAAATTGTGCACATATTATGTCCTTTAAAATCCCCTTAAAATGCCCCACAGAGACTGAAATTTAGGAATATTTAGTAATTGATGAATAATACCTCTTACCAAAATCAGAGATATTCAAAATTTCAGAAAGGGTTTTCACCTCCTCTTTGCTTCATTTGTATAAAAATAAATAAAACTAAATATGACCCACTTTATCTCCCCCTATACGTCTATTGCTTTGTACAAAAATTCATACTGATCGGTTAATTAGTTTAGGGGCAATTCTCCACAATCAAATGTATAAACATATACACACGTATGATAATGTTCTTTATCAGTTTCCAGTATATTAGTAATACAGGATGAACAGTTTGTATTTAGAAACTCGAATTAGTCAGCACATTCCATCTAAAATCCGGCATGGAAGGGCAGGATTCTTGTTTTACCTTTCCTCTTTGACCTTGGACACTGCTATTGGTGGTGCAGAAACCAATAAAATAATCTTTCAATTTTTCTATATAACGCATTACTAAAATAATTTTAAATTTTGGAAATTTCTCTGTTGCCATTCATAAACTTTATTTGTGACCAGAAAAGAAGTTCTTTAAATGGTAAAATTTCCTTCGACATTTTTTTAGTTTCATTTTGTACCTTTTTGAATCATTTGTAAATGGATATTAATAAATTTATTTTAATTCACTGTAATTAATTCGCCGCCAAATCTTTGTCAAATTCACTGCTCTTTTATTTAATCACTGTAATATTTTTCTATAAAGAACTTAGGAGTTTCTTCTGATGAGATGTTAGTGTAAAAGCCCTTAGAGAATATGTCGTCTGTTTGTTTTAAATATATAAAGTTCATATAAATATTAGTATCAATATTTGTAAGACAAACCCAATCATTAAACATAACAATGGAATATTCCTTTTTTTTAATCTTTCCATCTAAAGACTTTTCATTCAAGCATTTTAGTTTTTCAATCTATGTCTTAAATAACAAAATTTATGGCTCCCTATAAAATTATTTTGCTAAAAACATTTTATTTGATGCTATGGATTTAAAAAAAAAACTTAACTTTTGTATTCCTTGTTGAATAATATATTTGTCGTAAATTTATAGAATTTAATTCAAAATTTTCATTTATATATATATATATATATATATATATATATATATATATATATATATATATATATATATATATATATAATGCTATAATGCGTGTATATGCACGTGTAACAGACAGAGAGACTATAATAATTTGCTTCTAGTACTGTATGTAATATACAAATTATATCATTTGACAGTCTTGGCAATGCAAAATAAATTGTCAATCAAAATAATGTTAATCAATTTAATTAATTTAATTTCAATTTTGTTATTAATATTTTTTAATTCCAATATTTGGAAATTAATCTTTTCAGTGTGAATAAAAAAATTCTTTCTTTTAATTTTAAAATTAAATTTGAAATAAAAATGAATGTTATAAAATTGTTGAATTATGAAACCATTTTGAAATCCTTTACTGTTGTTGGTAAGCAAAAATTCTACAGAATTTTTTAAAGTTTCTCAGCTTTCAACATATATCAACATAATTTTTCAAATAATATTTGTTGATTGCTTTGAAGTATTGATGAGTTTACTTATAATACTAGATCTAAGCATAGGATTATGAAACTGACGTGATAATTTATAAAACGCACTTTTGTTCCTAATTACTAAAGAAAGATTTTAAAATTTTGTCAGTAATAATAATTTTGATTTCGTTTATCAACGTCTCCCTGAAATGGATGGAATTCATTTCCAGAGGATTTCCCTCAATACTGGCTACAAATCAGGAGCTTCAAAGATCAAAGCTTTTCCTAAGGATGTTGGTGGTACCTACAATCGCAGAGGTCTGAAGGCTGCCTAAAACATTGGGGATTCATAGTTTTTTCAATTGTCCTACCAGATAACTTGATACTACTCCTAGCGTACCTACTATGATTGGGATTATTTGTGTTTTAACCTCGTGTATACGCCTTATCTCTAAGGCCAATGGAGCATAATTGCTCCACTTCTCGTTCTCGTTCTCTCTCATATTCCTGTCCCAAAATACTGAGAAGTCTACAATCTGCCAGCTTTTGTGACCTTGTCAATGACGACCAAATCCGGACGATTCTGTTCCAATTGCTTGGTCGTTATGACACTTTTGTCCCACCATACCTCTACATTTCCATCCTCACTTGTTCTCACTTCATCAGGCACCTCCTCAAACAACTTTCCAATACACTTCACCCCAGCCTTCTTACAGACCTCCCAATATATCCGGAGTCCCATGCGATCGTGCCTTTTGTAGTACTCTCTCTAGGCTAATCCACTACACCCTGCTGCAAGGTGTGCAATTGAGTCTAAGGTATTAACACAAATCCGGCATTCTGCAGCAACTTCTTCTCCTCGAACCACTTTTTTGAACAATCGTTTTCCTAATGCCTACTCTTGCGCTGCACAAACAAAAGCTTCAGTATTCTTAGCCAGATATCCAGCTCTAAGCCATTGCCATGATCTTTCATCAGCCACTTCTGCTATATCCTAGAAGAACCTTCCATGCATTTTCTTCCTAGCCAGTTCCTCTGCCCTTTCTCTATCCATACGTTTCACATAATCAGCCTTGATCTCACATACCTCCACTTCATTGGCCACAACCTTAAGCATCCACTCCTCACTTCTAACCACATGGTCCTTCAATGGCATCTCCTCAGTTCTAACACAATCTTCTACACTTTTCAATCCTCTCCCATCGTCTTTCATCTTTTGATACAGCCTCGCTATGCAACTTCGAATGTGAAATATACCAAACATTGCTAAAACTTTTCTTGTTTTGATATCCATGGCATACAAATCCTTGTCAGACCATTCTAAAATTCTTGCACTGTATCTCAAAACACTGACTGCTCATGCATTCACTGCTTTCCTCCATACAGTTCCGATTTTGCAATTAGTTTCACTCTTTTAAGATACTCCTTCCTGACTTTCTCCTTCATTTCTCTGTTCATGATGCCTACACCCTCCAACACTCCCAAATACTTATACTCTGTATCTTCTATTTCTTTCATAATTTGTCCATTTGGCAGCACTATTCCATTCGAATGAACCTTTACTCCTCTTTTCATCACCAGCACCGCACATTTACTAATCCCAAACTCCATCCCGATGCCTTCCAGGTATGTCTCTACAAGCTCTACCAGTCTTTCCATTTCCTTTTCATTTCTACCGAATATCTTCAAATCATCCATAACCAGTAGATGGTTGAGGCGTCTTCCACCAGATCCAAAGTTATACCCCAGTTTCTCTCTCTTCAAGAGGATGCTCAGTGGCATCATTATCATTACAAAAAGAAGTGGAGATAACGAATCTCCTTAGAATATTCCACGTTTAATGCCAACCTGTCACATCTCCTCTCTGTTTGCTGTCAGCAGCGTTTTCCATTGAGCCATACTTGTCTCCAAAAGCCCTACCACATTCTCAGCAACCTTCATCATCAATAGTGTTTCACGGATCCATGAATGAAGAACCATGTCGTAAGCCTTTCTGTTATCAATCCATGCTGCACTCAGATTCCTCTTCTCCCTCTTTGCATCCTGCATTACTGCCTTATCAATCATTAGTTGGTCTTTGATACCTCTCGAGCTTTTCCAACACCCTTTCTGTTAATCAGGGAAAACACCATTACTCACAAGATGTCCATAAATTTTTTCCACAAAGATTCCAGTTAACAGTTTCCACATTAGTGGTAGACATATAATTGGTCTATAATTGCTACCATCTGTTCCTTTGTAGGATCTTTCCAAATTATTGTCGTCCTTCCCTTAACAAGCCAATCAGGGACATCTGCCGACTCAACAACCCTTTGCAGAGGGCAGCAGCTATAGGTGAATAAAAGCATTGGAACTATTTGAACGAGACGCCCATCACTTCATCTGGACGAGGTGCCTTCCAGTTTGTCGTCCTTCGTATGCCAGCCTTTACGGCATGAATGGTTATCTCAACGTTCTTCATCTGCTGCATTCCTGATAGCCTTTCTCTGACCTCTCCCAACTAGCTAGCCTTCTTATTATATCGCCTTTTGACAGACCAAATCCCACTCCAGAAATTTCTGGCATCTTTTGCATTTTGAGTATTATTAGTTTTGTTATTTCTCGCCTGTTTACTACTATTTTATTCTTTATACAGCTGAGACTGATTGTTACGAAAAATGTTGTTCTGCCGGAACGCAACACTTTTTCCAACAAAGTTCCTCTGCCAGTATGGCCTTCTATCCTTCATTTCTTTCTTTTTTCTTCTGTATTAAGCCAAGACGATTCGCAATAACATATGACGCTGCATATAGAAGCCTGTTAAGTTCCGTAATCGATATGTTCTTTCTGATGATAATGTGAATTACTCCTTAAACTATTTTTACCTCACTTTTTACCTTACGCCTATCACTACTCTTCATGTTTGGAACATCTATGATCTCGTCTGCAAGAAGAACCTCTCTTAACTTCTGAAGTACTTCTTTTTCTATGGAAGTCAAAGCTCGAACTTCATCAGCACTTCTCCATATTTCTGCTCCTTCCACTGGTTCAATTGTCCCAGAGTCATCGATCTAATCTGCTTTAGATCCTTTAAACTCCTTCTTTTCATTTCCCATAACGATAGGATTCCACTCTCTCAGTGCTTTCATCAGAGCTAGTTTCATCAATTTTACTTTCGTCATTCATTTAATTCCTAACCATCCGTTCAATCTCTTCCCTTACAATCACAGAAAGCAGGTTATTTTTAATTTGTTTTAACTGGGATACCAAACTCGCGACACTCCTAACTCTCGATTCCCACTATCCCTTCACTTTTCGGATATATCCACCAGATTTGGTACTTCCACTTCTTACAAAGCATTCCAACAGTACTCTTCTTTCCTCATCAGTCCATGGTTTTTTGACATTACCTGTTCCAACTCCCTTCGTGTCTTGGGACCCTCTCTGGCAATTCTCACTTCCCCTATATGCAGCCACATCCTCAGAATTTCGAACAGTTATATGATGACGACAGGACCCACCCTGTTGACCAGTGGGACACCTGCCGGACGTGAGACCATCGCAAGATGTTCTAGCCTCATTCACGTCATTATTTTCAATATTCTGATTTTGACATTCTTCCATAAATGGGGTTAGTGGATTTTAGGTTACACCACCACCGATAGTTTTATCGAGAGATTATCTCTAGGAGGGTTCCCCACCAAGGTTAAAGATCCCCTCCCCGATCTTACTCCTCCACCACCACAACTATTATCACTAGCACTACCACCAACAACAACAGAAATAAAATCTACAATGATAATAGTAACACTAATATCGGTGGTAGTAGTAACAACAACAATAGCAATGACAGCAAAAACAACACCAATAACAATAACAGTAAAATAATAATAAAAACATACTACTACTACTACTACTGTAACTACTAATGCTAATACTAAGAATGATAATAATAATAATAATAATAATGATAATAATAATAATAATAATAGCAATAATAGTAACAACCAATAATATTAAATGATTGAAAATGATATTTTCCCTCTCTTTCCTCTTTTCCCCCTTTTTTTTATAATAACTTATTAATTAATTAATAATTTTTTTGTTAATTTATAATTAACATATTTATGAGTAAATAAAATAAGCAGATCCATCACATGCGAAAAACTTGTCCGGAGAATTATTATTTAAACCTTAAATTCATGGTTAAACGAGGAATTGTTTTGCACATGTTGGGATGTTTCATGTTTCTGTTTTTCTGTACATTTTTCCTCGTCATCAACAACATCATCGGCAGATTAAAAAAACAATAGCAGACGAAAAAAGTAAGCATTTCTAACTGAAATTATTATTAAAACCTAAAATTTACGGTTAAACGAGGAATGGTTTTGCACATGTTCGGTAGGTGTGTCAGAATTTTGGGAATTTTTACACCCTTTATACAAAACTGCGAATAAAATATAAAAAACTCGTAATTTCCCTTTTTAAAGTGGGTTGTTCATTTTCTTTATGGAATATACTACCTAAATAAACTATTAAATTTTTTTTTTAAATATTATTTTTTTATTTAAAAAAAAATGTTTACAAAGTTCATACGCGCGCTCATGCAGCCATTTTTTCTATGTAATGAAATGAATTGAATTTTACGAGTTAAATTTTTTTCAATTTAAAAATCTATAAAAATTTTTCTATTGATTCAATTTTTACGATATTTGCAGATTTAATGTAAAAATTTATCCTTTTTCAAATAAACCGAATATAATCTTCTAGACAAACGTTTTTTATTAATTCACCCTCTATATTGAAATGTCTATTAAAATGAAAATAATTAATTTTCTCACCTAAGGTTTATATATCACAAATTGAAGATGAAAGATCAATAAATAAAATAATCTAATTTAAAACAACAAAAAAAAAAAGAATAGTTATGTGCAAATTTACCTGTAAAGTCAAAAGTTTAAAACCTTTCTAAAAAAAAAAGCACGTTCACTTTTTTTTTTAAGTGGAAACTCATATGTTAAGTTTAGTGTGTTGAACAAAGATGGCGGCGTAGTTCAGATCAGTAACCAAGATGGCGGCCAAGAATCAAATGCGGTCCATGGCGTAGTTAACCTGTTAAGTGTTGAGATATTGCGTTGAACAAAGATGGCGGCGTAGTTCAGATCAGTAACCGAGATGGCGGCCAAGAATCAAATGCGGTCCGTGGCGTAGTTAACGGCGAACTGATTGAATCCAAAATTCAAGAATTTTTATAATAATTTTTAAACGTTTTCATTGGTTGTTTAGCACAGCCGCTGGTTATAAAAATGATTGGCGAATCCATTCGTCTCATACCCCATTAAAAGGTCATTTTGATGGGATGTCTTCTAGCGGCTTCGGCTGCATGGAGACAGGGTAGTACAAGTCAAGGATTCGTCACTTGACACTCAGCCCAACAGGTGAGGGGCCGGGAACCGATCCAGCACCTGTTGGACTGAGGTACACCGCCTGGGTAATACCTAGGAGGTCCACCCTCCCAGGCCATGCCACCGGGCTTTCCGGTGGGGCAAGTTTATTGCTTGCTGCCTGAGGCGCCCTGACCGGGGAATGCCGATGGGGTTACTCAGGCAATTTTTAAAATTGCAGGAGTGCCCCTTCTTTAGGGGAGCCTGCGGGGTTCCCACTTTCCGGCGTTGTGCCACATAATGCTGATGTGGGCAGCATTTAAATATTTACCCCCATCAGGAGTCAAAAACATTTTACACGCCCCCTTTGTTGATATAATTGAAAAATCCTTTCGGATTCAATTTTGGTTTCACTTGAGAAAAGGAAATAAAAATAAATAAATAAATAAAAATAAATGAACATAGAAAAATAAACCAATAAAATAATTGTTTTTTTTTTGTTTGTTTGCTTTTTGTTTTTTTCTTCTGGTTTTGGGGGAATTTGTCTTTATTCTAATTGGTCAAAAAGAATTATAATTTATTGGTATAATGTGTGCAAAGAGAAGCCATTTTTTGATACATATAAAAATAAACACTTTTCAAATATATATAAACATACAAATAGAATACTTTTCAAATACATATAAACATATGCACAAAAATTCACAAATATACATTTTTTTTTTGTTTTGTTTTCAACAAATGTTTGCCAAAAAAAAAGATACAAAAAAGAACTATTTGACAAATAGGAAGTTTACAAAAAGGTTTTAGCAAATTACTTTTTTTTTTTTTTTTTTTGTAACAAAAACTGGAAACATTATGTTAGGTATTAGTTGTTTAATTTGGTTAGTAAGGTAGAAATGGTCGCAGTTTAACGTCGTGCCCGGGACAATTTACAAATTTTTTTTACAATTTAAAATTCATATTTTAGAATACAGTTACAGATTTCGCCTTTATTATTTTTTAGGGATATTTTAGCATCGCCTCTTTTCAAGACTATATCATTTATTTGACTACCGTCGGCAAGTTCGACTAAATGACTTTGAGGATTAAAGTTTGAATCAAAATTAATAAAATCAGATTCCTTGGTGATAACGTGCGCTGTAGCACCACAGTCTACAAGGAGATTTTTACCGTTTGTGGTATTGTCAAAGTTACATGTGAATAGAAATGTATGTTCTTCCTCAAAGTTCTCAACGTTATTTACGGAGTCCATTTTTGAGCGTTTATATTGATATTGGAAACTTTTGTGGTTGGGTCGTCCACAATTATAGCAGATAATTTCCTTTTTCTTGGGAAAAATATTTTTGGAGACGTTGCGATGAGGTGTGTAATTTGGTGGTGTCTGCTTTCGAGAAGCATTTTTGAACTTCATAATATTGCTGGAGTTATTATTGTCCACGAGTATACGATTAGTCTCTTCATAACTGCGCAATGCCACTTTAAATTCACTGAAATTTATGGGTTTGTCTTTCTGAGTTATAACAGTTGTAAATGGTTTAAAATCGGCTGGAAGTCCCTTGAGGGTCATTGATATCAACAAGCTATCGCTTATTATTTCACCTGAGAGTTTTAAGGCATTGGCGGTTGTTTCTGCCCTTATAACGTAGTCGGTAATAGTTTCATCCTCGTTACGTTTCAGAGACGTTAATTCTGTATATAAGGATATTATTTTCGGTTTCCCTTTTGATAAATAATGTTCTCTTAATATGTTCAATGCTTTCCGTCCATCATCCAATGCGTCTCTTATAATCAGAGACTGACTTCTATCGTCTAAACAGTGACTCAGTTCTGCAAATCAGTCGCGTTCTTTTCGAGAAATTCGGAGTCGTTTGGATTCTATGTTGTAGATTATATGACTTTGCGTAGTTTTCGAATACTAAGATATCCCAGAAATGTTATCTGCCACAATTCGAATTTAGATTCCGATCCGTCAAAGAAAAGACGGTGGCGTGGCCCATAACCTGTAAAGTTATGAGACATTGTGTTGAACAAAGATGGTGGCGTAGTTCAGATCAGTAACCAAGATGGCGGCAAAGAATCAAATGCGGTCCGTGGCGTAGTTAACGGGGAACTGATTTAATCCAAAATTCGACAATTTTTAAAATAATATTTAAACGTTTTCATTGGTTGTTTAGCACAGCCGTTGGTTATAAAAATGATTAGCGCATCCATTCGTCTCATACCCCCATCAGGAGTCAAAAACATTTTACAATTAAAATGAAAATAATTAATTTTCTCACATAAGGTTTATATATCACAAATTGAAGATGAAAGATCAATAAATAAAATAATCTAATTTAAAACAACAAAAAAAAAAGAATAGTTATGTGCAAATTTACCTGTAAAGTCAAAAGTTTAAAACCTTTCTAAAAAAAAAGCACGTTCACTTTTTTTTTAAGTGGAAACTCATATGTTAAGTTTTGAGACATTGTGTTGAACAAAGATGGCGGCGTAGTTCAGATCAGTAACCAAGATGGCGGCCAAGAATCAAATGCGGTCCATGGCGTAGTTAACCTGTTAAGTGTTGAGATATTGCGTTGAACAAAGATGGCGGCGTAGTTCAGATCAGTAACCGAGATGGCGGCCAAGAATCAAATGCGGTCCGTGGCGTAGTTAACGGCGAACTGATTGAATCCAAAATCCGACAATTTTTATATATAATGTTTAAACGTTTTCATTGGTTGTTTAGCACAGTCGTTGATTATACAAATGATTGGCGAATCCATTCGTCTCATAACCCCATTAGGAGTCAAAAACATTTTACAATTAAAATGAAAATAATTAATTTTCTCACCTAAGGTTTATATATCACAAATTGAAGATAAAAGATCAATAAATAAAATAATCTAATTTAAAACAACAAAAAAAGAATAGTTTTGTGCAAATTTATCTGTAAAGTCAAAAGTTTAAAACCTTTCTAAAAAAACAAAAAACACGTTCATTTTTTTAAGTGGAACCTCATATTTTGATTATATTGTTCAGTAAATATTAGACTCTTACATCAATTTTTTCTATTTCATTCAATGTTGTTTAATTTTAGATATTTAAAAAAAATCATTTCATAAAGAAGAAATAAAATATTTTAAATCAAAAACTCGTGTATTTCTTTAAGAGAATAAAGAAAATCGAAAATTTGTCGAGGGGTTTGTTTATAAAAGTAAACTTACTTATGAGTGAATGTGATCATTTTTCAAGTACGGTGACCCATATGGACTAACCTTTGCTGCCAGCAAACACATGTTTTAGGCTACTGTATTTGTCAACTCGAAGAATGGGAGACAAACCCGCTTTGTGACCATCTCATATGAGAATTTAAAATAGTG
This sequence comes from Euprymna scolopes, assembly GCF_053919585.1. NCBI lineage: Eukaryota > Metazoa > Mollusca > Cephalopoda > Sepiida > Sepiolidae > Euprymna > Euprymna scolopes. The sequence continues at coordinate 72,728,515 of NC_136493.1, read as the reverse complement.
GTATTTTTTTAATCCTTGCTTAAAAAAATCGTTTATTTAAAAAGTACATGAAATATAAAATATAAATATGGACAAATTCTTATAAATGAAGAATGGAAGTACCCGTTGATTAATATTTTTATAGGTAAGTGACTTTTTAATTTATATATATATTTATTTTATTCAGAGTAAGTTAAAATTCATTGAATTTTTTGAAATCTTTTTTAAAGGAAACCGATTTTAAAAAGATATTGCATATTTTGCTATTAAACCTTTTATCATTTTAAACTTTGGTCTTTGCTCCTTTTATTGAAAAAAAAAGGGTTTAAATTACATTTTTCAAGTAGTTATAAGCTTCGAAAAATAGTTAGTCTAATAATTCACATTTTTATCACTCATTTTTAATGACGACATCTGACACTGCTACATGTTCGGATGTTTCATGTTTCTGTTTTTTGTGTACATTTTTCCCGACCATCAGCAACATCAGCGGCGGAGTTTTAAAAATAGCAGACGGAAAAATGTAAGCGTTTCTAACTGAAATTTTAATTTAAACGAGGAATTGTCTTACACATCGGCAGATGTTTCATGTTTCTGTTTTTGTGTACATTTTTCCGGGCCATCAGCAACATTTATTAGTGGGGTTTAAAAAAAACAAGTTTTTTTTTATGTGAAGTATTTGTTTATTTTATTTACCCATAAATATGTTTAAATGTGTGCGTTGTCACCGTCATCATGGTCGGGGAAAATACCTAATGTTTGGAACAATTTCAATGTTTGAATTAATAATAATAATAATAATAATAATAATAATAATAATAATAATAATAATAATAATAATAATAATAAAAACAACAGCAACAAAAAAAGGATGCTCCAAAGGAAAAAGAAGGGCACACGACTTGCTATACATAGATCAAAATATTTTGTAAGATGCAAAAGAAGAAAAAAAGAACATATCCATGGCATGGATCGATTACGAGAATCCCTCAAGCATGGATAATTAAATGCCCAAAAATGTACAAAATTTCTGATAAGATTATTAATATTTTTAAGAAGGCAATGGAAAGCTGGAGACTGAAGTTGACAGCTGGAAGGCAAAATCTGACTGAAGTAAGAATACAGACATCTTTTTAGGTCGCTATCACTACTACCGTTTGTCATAGCTATGACGCCACTGAACTATATACTTAGAAAATGTAATGCCGGACACAGATGCAGAACAAAGTATGATCCACCTCATGTATATGGATGACCTGAAACTGTTTTCCAAAAAACAAAAAGGATCTAGAAAAGCTGATAAACACAACTAGAATATTCAACCAGGACATCGAATTTAGGATGGAAAATTGTGCGTTACTTGAAAAAAAAAGGATAACTTCAGACATTAGAGGATATTAAACTGCCTAACCAAAAGGAGATGAAGGCATTTGGTGAAGATGACACTCGCAAATATTTGGGTGTTCTGGAAGCAGACACTATTAAATCTACAGAAATGAAAGAGGAGATTGGAAAAGAGTATTTGAGAAGAACAAGACTCTTATAAACAAAGCTATACATTAGAAATCTAATTAACGTAATAAACTACTGGACAATATCGCTTATATGGTATGCTGGATTATTCATAGGCATCTTCATCAGAAGACTTGGAAACTAATGACAATGCATAATACATTACACCCAAAAGACGATACCGACCGACTCTATGTGAAAAGGAAGAAAGAAGGAAGAAGACTAATAAATGTAGAAGACTGTGTAGAAAGCACAAAAAAATACATGAGCCAGAATACAGAAAAATTGATCACAAAACAAAAAAAAAAACAACAAGAGAAAAGTAGGAAGAGAAAGCACTACATGGACGATTCATAGGATAGAATGAAACGATAAATCACAATAATAAGTGAATCCAACAAATTAGCCCAAAATTACTGCATGAGAAAGACAGTGCACTGGGAGTTGTGCATCTCACCTCAAACTGCATCTTGAGCATGCAAACAAATAGTTCGAACATAAATTGGAGACTGTACTAGACAATGAAAACCACAAAACTCTTTAGAATATGGAGATGCAAACAGATAAACCCATTCAAGCCAGACGTCCATCTGGACGCCATAATAATTAATAAGAAAGAAAGAACTTGTCAAATAGTAGATTTTCCGCCCCAGCAAGCCACAGGGTGAAGAGCAAACAGACAGAAAAACGAAACAAGTATGTGAAATTCACCATACAACTCAAAGGAATATAGAACCTTAAGAAAATCAACATAATATTAATAATTGTAGGAGCATTTGCAACAGTTTCAAAGAACTTGGTAACAAGACTAGGAGAAATCGGAATCAAAGGAAAGGTTCAGAATATGCAACGGACAGTAATGCTGAAAACATCTGAAATCTTAAAGAAAACCCTTGAATGCGGAACTTGATTTTCAAGAATAACAATTGCTAACCAGCCATATAAAAATGCAACAGAAATAAAACAAAATTAAAACTAAGAAAACTGAAATTGCGAAATTGTAGACTGACTACCACCTTCCCTTCCTATTTCCCTCTACACCCGTCCTCCTACGCCTTTCTCTCTTCTCCTTACCCATATTCCTCTCTCCCCCCAACCGGCCCAAAAATTGTAGTGCCGGCATCGGTCACTGCCAGCAAGATATCAATGGTAAGCAACTGTTGCGATAACCCAAATTTATTTGCAAAGGTTCTCAAAAGAGGTGTAGATTACTGAAAATCTAGGGAGACTTGTTTTCACCCAGACTACAGGGAACACCACCGGTTTTTATTAGTGTGCAATCTCTGATAATCACCTGAGAGTTCTCACACAAGTGAGTGAAAAAATAATAAAAATGAAAAAAAAAATAATAATAATAATAAAATCTCGGTTTTGGCTCTTAATGTGAAAACAGAATTTGACAGGTGATCTCTACAGGAGGTAATCTGTGATTATCTGATAAGATGCCAGTATTGCTGGTTTATTGTCCAAGTTAAAGGCAGACTTAATAAAAATGTCTAAACTACAATAAGAGAGATGGTATCATTTTTTTTTTCAATCACAGTTTTTCATCCGATTCTCACATAGGAAAATATTTTGATGATGTCCTTATTTTGTTCACTTATATTTACTTGCAGTTCATATTTTATCATAAACTTACATTTAAGCAGTTTATATTTTATCATTTACCTACATGAAAAAATGTATATTTTATCATTCACTGACATAGAAACAATATATATTTTATCATTCATTTATATATGTGCAGTTTATATTTTATCATTCACTAACATGGAAACAATTTATATTTTATCATTTATTTATATATGTGCAGTTTATATTTTATCATTCACTAACATAGAAACAATTTATATTTTATCATTCATTTATATATGTGCAGTTTATATTTTATCATTCACTAACATAGAAACAATTTATATTTTATCATTCATTTATATATGTGCAGTTTATATTTTATCATTCACTGACATAGAAACAATTTATATTTTATCATTCATTTATATATGTGCAGTTTATATTTTATCATTCACTAACATAGAAACAATTTATATTTTATCATTCATTTATATATGTGCAGTTTATATTTTATCATTCACTAACATAGAAACAATTTATATTTTATCATTCATTTATATATGTGCAGTTCATATGTTTATCATTCACTAACATAGAAACAATTTATATTTTATCATTCATTTATATATGTGCAGTTTATATTTTATCATTCACTGACATAGAAACAATTTATATTTTATCATTCATTTATATATGTGCAGTTTATATTTTATCATTCACTGACATAGAAACAATTTATATTTTATCATTCATTTATATATGTGCAGTTTATATTTTATCATTCACTGACATAGAAACAATTTATATTTTATCATTCATTTATATATGTGAAGTTTATATTTTATCATTCACTGACATAGAAACAATTTATATTTTATCATTCATTTATATATGTGCAGTTTATATTTTATCATTCACTGACATAGAAACAATTCATATTTTATCATTCATTTATATATGTGCAGTTTATATTTTATCATTCACTGACATAGAAACAATTTATATTTTATCATTCATTTATATATGTGCAGTTTATATTTTATCATTCACTGACATAGAAACAATTTATATTTTATCATTCATTTATATATGTACAGTTTATATTTTATCATTCACTGACATAGAAACAATTCATATTTTATCATTCATTTATATATGTGCAGTTTATATTTTATCATTCACTGACATAGAAACAATTTATATTTTATCATTCATTTATATATGTGCAGTTTATATTTTATCATTCACTGACATAGAAACAATTTATATTTTATCATTCATTTATATATGTGCAGTTTATATTTTATCATTCACTGACATAGAAACAATTTATATTTTATCATTCATTTATATATGTGCAGTTTATATTTTATCATTCACTGACATAGAAACAATTTATATTTTATCATTCATTTATATATGTGCAGTTTATATTTTATCATTCACTGACATAGAAACAATTTATATTTTATCATTCATTTATATATGTGCAGTTTATATTTTATCATTCACTGACATAGAAACAATTTATATTTTATCATTCATTTATATATGTGCAGTTTATATTTTATCATTCACTGACATAGAAACAATTTATATTTTATCATTCATTTATATATGTGCAGTTTATATTTTATCATTCACTGACATAGAAACAATTTATATTTTATTATTTACTCATATATAAGCAGTTTATTTTATTGTAACACAAAAATATTTAAGATTCATACATGTACGAACGAATTACCAGGCTTTCTCGGAGTGATGGTTGATATAAAATAGGTTATTGAATACTGGTCACCTTTGACAGTAATTTGTCATCAATGGCTATGCGTGATACTGAACGAAATCCTTTTACCTTTAAAAATCAGCAATCATTTTTACCAGCAAATCTATTCTCTTTACACTGACTACAGTGTTCTTAATAAAAACATTTTTAAAAACTAGCTCAAATGTCAAAATGAAATTCATAAAGATCAAATACTTAACAGTTTATTTTATGTACAAATTTTGAATTCTCTTAAATTGGTCCAAATACATGAATATAATGGAACAAAATACACTATATGCTCTTTTTGAACTATAGCCTGTTCACGGCTGACGTGCTTATCTACATCACCCTTTGTGCCTTGTGTATCTGCATGTATGCAAAACAAACGTTACGATAATGATGATGATGATGTTAGTATTTATATGATGATGATGTTAGTGTCATTTACATGGTTTGAACAGTTATCATCATCTTAGTTGTTTTCATATCAGCAAAGTTTTTTCTCATTGTACATTCAGACCTTCGTCAGTTACTTTTTGTTATAATCGTAAGTTTCTGGAAGTTTGGGAGTTGACCCTCTTATTTGATCAGTTCAACCAGATTACTCTCGTTCAACCAGATTACTCTCGGTCAACCAGATTACTCTCGTTCAACCAGATTACTCTCGTTCTATTTTGCACATTCCATAGCATTTATTTATCCGGAATGGCGAGTTCCATCCACAGTAAAGGAACTTAAGAAAATCTGATAACGAGATATCAATAAATTAAACATAAAATGAGAACAGTTGAATAAATAAGGAGTTCAGATCAAAATTCGCAGATGTTCCTATTTACAATGCCTCCCCACGGGACAGAGTTAGACACCAGGGTCGTTTTTTAATGTGGAGAAAAGGAACAAAAATAAAAATTGTCTCCGTCGTGAAGGATATCTCCTCCACTGACAAGAATTTGAAGTGTAGCAGCTGAAGAACAGATACTACACTTTGTCGCAGATGTTACTAACGATGACAAAGGACATCGGAAGAAGATAAAGAATACAAAGCTCGAAACGCTGTAAACCTAACAACAACCAAGATGTAAACAATGGCGAAAAAAATGTGAATCCGTCGTGAATTGAAATGCATCATATCGGAAATGTCGAATACAAACAAATAAGATGATAGTTTTTTCTAGGATTTTTTTTCTTTTTTTTTCCTCACTTTTCAAATACGCTTATCTCTAATGGCCAGGTGCCGCTGGTTTGGGCCCAGGTGACATTGAATCCGCATCGGTTGACAGAGAACTGGCTGAAGACGTTGGGAACAGTGCTATAAAAAAAGCAGACCCCCACAAGAAAGAAAAAATGACAGGTAAGCGAAACATTTTACATTTCATGTTATTAACAAATGCCATATATAAACACGTAACTAAACTAATATATAAAATAGAAGATTTCAATTATAAAGATAGGGTGGCATGTTTAGATTTAACTACTGTATACCAAGAAGAATAAGGGAAAATGTAATCACGGCCATCGAAATAATGGGATTAGTAAATATGGAATTAAGTTTTTTTAATATATTAACGCTTTCAGTGAAAGATTTCATAAAGTAAATATACTACAAAACAATTATTTTTTTCCAATAAATTGCCTAATTAGGTTTGTTTGTTGTTGAGTTTTACAATTTTTGCAACCATCTTGGTGGTTATTTCATACCGACATCTTAGTTTTTTGAACGATTGATTTGTAGATAATTTTTCATAGTCTTGTATATTTTCTAAATTGTCTGTTTAAGTTTCTATTTAATTCTTTGATGACACTCTGATAGATAATACGACTCCAGGTCAAAGTGAACCTCAAAATAGAGGTAACTAACGAGTGACTCCACACTCTTAAGAGCTCTCAAGATTTACCACTGGATGCAATTGTGTGTCATACCAAAGACTGTTGGGCAAGAAGAGCTTCAGTTGTTGAAATAGTTTGAAAATGTAGTAAGGCAAAAAAAAGGTAGAAAGGACCCCAGGTCATTTGCTGTTTAGAGCTACAGACATCTTGTCCAATTTAAGTGTTGGATTTCGGGATTAGTTAATCGGTTTAAGAGTGACTCATTATAGGCAGAATGCATAGAAACATTTGGGGGAGGGAATAATCACAATAAAATATTTTATCATATTTTATTCATGATCTACAATATCAGCTAAGAAAATGACTAGAAGCCCATAGCAGAAAAACTATTGTCTAGTTTAAATTTCCAACTCTGAAAGATAACATTAAATATTGAAACTGAAATCAAGCGTTTTATCCACATGGCAACTTATCAAACAAAAATATAATATTCTGTCTTTGTAACCTTCATAAACTGTTTACAGGTTTGGCATAGGTATAGACACTATTATCCATTTTCTAAAATAAATATAGAAACAAAGAAAAAATGTCCTTTTTGATCATTAAAAGGGTGTCAAATAGGCATGATGATTTCACTATAAACAATGTTGACTTATTTTAATATGTTTATTCATTTACTTATTGGTAGCGAAAAGTACTTCACTTGGAAACATTTCTAATATTGTGTGCTCTTAAATTTAAATTTAAATAATGAGTTTTACAAAAAGTTCCAAAACTTCAAAGACATCGGATCGAAGGTGCTGATTCAGAATCTGGTGTTAGTCTGACTTTTAACGTTTAACCGTTTTACTCCGATGCCGTATGCTGTAAGACACATTTAATCACACCGACAACTTTTTGCTTATATATATATATATATATATATATATATATATATATATATATATATATGAGAGAGAGAGAGAGGGGGGGATTGTCTTGGTCAAATAATAACTGGTAATTTATGAATTGATTGCATTTTTAAGGCATGTAAAAAAAATCAAATCAAATGCGTTTTTTTATTTTCTTTCATATGTGCGGAACTAATTAGAATTAATGTCCTCTACTTTAAAAAGTTGCACTGAGGTCAGAGTTATTTTCAGATATTTGGATTCAGATTAGAGAAATCGAAGGAAATTCCTCAATATTTTCAATAATAAAATGACTAAATTAAATGACAGCATCCAAATCTCTAAATAATTTGTTTTTGTTTTTATTTGTCATTGTTATTGCAAATGAAAAAATTTACAGAGTTTTAAAACTAAAAAAAATAATAATGTTGTGTTAAAATAATAATGTTGTGTTAAAATAACGATGTTGTGTTAAAATAATAATGTTGTGTTAAAATAATAATGTTGTATTAAAATAACGATGTTGTGTTAAAACAATAATGTTGTGTTAAAATAACGATGTTGTGTTAAAATAATAATGTTGTTGTGGGATTCTTACCCGTGTAGAAACTGGATATTATTTTCATTTTTAGGTTAGCAATCGTTTTGACTGCATAGAAAACTTTAAAATGTTGCCGGAATTGCTATAAAGTTTATAGCGAAGAAAATATTGCATAATGCTTACCTGCATTGTTCTAACTTTATGTGTTACTTCTAGTGGCAAAGAGAAATCTAATATGACCAGAAGCAATACTGTGATAAGCATAAGAATTGATGTTATTTTAGAGTTTTCTTTCTGAATTGTCTTGAAAGTCCAGTGTATTCTATTAATTAACAACTAGCAAGTAGAAAGACCTATACCTTTCTCAATAGTATTTGAGAAAGTCATTACACAGCTTCATGGAACTTGAACATAAAATACCCAGGCTATAGTTTGTGGCATAATTGTCTCGCCACTTAGTCACGTTATGTCACCCATTTAAGTAGTGACCCAGCTTAATAGAGCATAACTTAAGGTATCACAAGAAAACAGCTATTTAAGCATTTGGTTGAAAATCCTTTTTAGAAGAGTAAAATTTTACAAGTTTCTGTGTTTCGCACATAGCTGATCATAGAATATTTATTCCAACCATTTTAAGAATAAAAAAAGAAAGAAGACACATTTTTGGGGATATTTCTTCGGATGACAAGTAAAACTCATGTTTCCGGATTTGTTTTTCATTTTTATTTGCAATCATATGTCAGTCTTGACACTCATCAGCATTTGACATAAAGTGAGTAAATTGGGCGAGAGAAAAGTCATAAGAAATCCAAATTCCAGTCCTCACACTTTACTGGCTTCGATTTGGCAGCTATATTTCCAGACAACTGAACAACAGATTAATATTAGGTGCAAGTGCCCAAACACAGACACAGACACACACACACACACACATATAATGTATGTGTGCATTTGTGTGTACATATATATGTATGCATACATTTTTGTATATATTCATATTTGCAAATCTCTAAGGTTGTTATATACAGAATATTCATGTTGATACATTGGTTCCCATTAGATCAGCGAAGTTAAAAGACATTGAGCCTGATCAGTTTTCATTGAGTAACCATTTGCCAATACTAGCTGCTGTATGTGGAAGGACTCTTAGCTTATCCAGGCATTGTATTAAGGTGTCTTTAACTTCTCTTTGCCAATGCCAGTTCAGGAGAGGTATGCTTGTATCGCATTGCACATATACTCTATCAGTGGTATCCATTGTCTCTGAATGAAGGGCTCTCTATTTTCCATATGGCTGTTGAGGATAAACTTTCACAGATATTTAACAATGAGCATATCAAATTATTGTTGACAACTAAGTTCAGTTCCTGTCCTTCTCATGATTAAAATACTTTCAACAGAGATACATGGCAGATCACTTGTGCCTTAAAATAGAGTTTGCTTCTGACTAAGAAAACTTATTAGTCTTGAATAATTGTTTGCATACGAAAAGGGTCACTTTGATTTCAAAACTAGATTAAAAGCAAGGTCTCTGATAACCAATCTAGAAAAAGGAGACTCTTATGTGGCACCTGCAGACAAAGTGATTACTGGACATCTTGCTTTGGCATGAAACTGATTAGAATCATTGACACTCAGAGAGCGGTACTCATGTTGTAGAGGTGCTCGTCACTATGATCGCATCTCTCACTCAACAAATATACTAAAAGTCTGATGATAATGGAGGAGTGGCGAAGTATACAGATAATAGCTATTAAACGTATACACTTCGGCGACAGGAATTTTATTCTCAAACCACTGTTGCATCTTTGACAAAGACTATCTTTGGTGGAAGCTCTTGTGATTGAATCACGCTGCTTAGGAGAGCCCTGCTAGAAACAGTACACCACAAAATGTCTGATACATATAATTTTGCAGTGGTTAAAGATCTGTTTTTACAGTGATGACACATAATGAGACAGAAATGATCAATGAAAGTGCAGCGAATCATCATAGTTATGTATGTGTACATATTCATATATGTGTTTTTATGTGGACATATTTCTGTGTAAATATTTATATATGTGTGCGTGAATGTGTATGCATATCTATATTTATACTATCAGGAATACCCGACGTTGCTCGGGAATGAGCATCACTAATATGTACTTTTTTTATTATGTTCATAACATCATATTACTTTCTTTGTTTTTAGTGACTCCTCTCCGTCTCCTGTTTTGCCACCTAATATAGTTGGAAAGCTCTGTTAATTAGTGTCATCTACATCTTATTTAATTTTATTAAAATCAAATGTACGTATTTTAAGTTTAAGGTGGCTCTTTCCCAATGGATCACTTAAAGGTGTAAGGACGTAGATAGTTGGCACATAGAGGGTAACATAGGGATTCTCTAAAGCATGCTCTACTTCTGGACGCCTTGTTATGTGGAGAAAAGGAAGATAATGCTCAACGCACCAGCAAGTTACCACTATGTGAAATCCAACATACACATCAAGAGGACGAGATTAAGCATACTTGACTCCTCCATGTATCTCAGCAGATATGCTATATTATGCCGAGTTGTCTTGTCAATTTAGGAAATCAACAATTATTATTATTACTAAAAAGTAAAATGCTAGATAATGAACATTATTATTGTTTGTAACTGCTATGTAGAAAAAGGTATGCAGAGAGAATGTTATTGAAACAAAGGAATGTTAGTAAAATATTTAACTTAGAACAAAGCAGCAGAGAAACGTGATTAAATCTAGTATCGGAAATGTGTTTGGAAGTCACGTGTCAAGTTATAGAAATCAATGACGTAATAGTTTATATATATATATATGAGTTAGTTACAGAGCCAAAGAGAGTCTGGAACGGAATTCCAAAGGGGAGAAGTCGAGGAGAAACAATGGAACGGTTGAGTCCCCAGCGATGGGTCTTTGGGCCTGCTACCGGGAGAGTAGACTAAGACCAGCGTGCAATCTTCCAACAAAGAAATATAGTGAAATAAAAGCGATCTGAAATATAATTGGAAGCCCTTGGTCGTTTCATTTCAGCTTTTGGCAGGTTCATCAACAAAGATCAGGATAAATAAGGTATGATTTTTTTGTTGGCAAAATAATAACCCTACGTAAGACTGTATCCCATCCCCATTTGTGTATTAAATGTTATATGTTGGACTGTATTGTATGTCACACACACACTCATTCACACACACACACACACATGCACACACACACACACACACACACGGAACAATTAGAAACCTCTAGATGACAATGAGAAACAGCAAAAATATACACAATTGGTTATATACACACTTGATTATATGAACATTGAATATACACTGTTACACTCTCCCACAACATAACATATTGGTCCTAGTGCCGTATACACTCGTTTATATAGAACTCCCACTATGTTACAGCAGTACTCTCTAAAGCTAGATGGCTTCCTCGACTTAAAAATGTTTCTCAGGATCAAAAAGGCCAGCAAGTTATGGAAGATGAGTGACAGAATCATAGCCACCAAAACAAAGTTTCGTATACATAAATTTCGTATCTTGTCTATAATGTATTCTTTGGTGATGTGAACCATCCACTGTTAACACATCAAGACCTTGGAAAGGTTCACCAAATGTTTCCAAGGAGTATGTTAACAGTTCATTGTTAATTTCTTACAACAAACACCATTTTACCATATCAAGCTAATGAGTTCGGCATATCTGCTAGACTGGACACCCAGCTAGGATGGAAGGTGACAGACTCAGAAAAGGACTGTTACATGGGAAACAGTAGCAGGTTTAATGTCTGAAACACAAACTAAAGAGACGTTTTAAGGATGTCAAAAATGACAAACTGAAGACCAATAACATGAATGTGAAGGACGGGAAAAGATTAATTTAAAAGCAATCAGTTTTGACTGAAGAATAATGTGTGTGGAGGATTTGAGACAAAGGGACTAGAATATTCCATCTTGAGATGTGCTCTATGGATGCGGTAAATGTCAAACATCTCAGACACACTTCAGCCAGACCATCTGTGTGAAATCTGTAGCGATGATTGCCTATCAAGCGCTGATTTACAGGATTACATTAGATTTCATATCAGAAACCAATTATGCAAAGAACAAATAATAGATCAGAGGTAAGCATAAACAGATGACATTGATTTTATATGCAAGCACTGCAATTTTGTAAGAATGACCATCTTCTATATAAAGAACCGGCATTCACCAGACACACACACACACACACACAAACACACACATACACACACATATGCACACACAGGTAGGTATTTATGAAGGTTGATCCCACAGCGCAATGGAGAAAGAGTGAAAACAAAAACAACCATAGACTATAGTTGAGTTTATAAATCTTAACAATTATTTATTTATTTTTCAAAGGGTTTTTCATATCTATCTATCTATATATCTATAAAAGTGAGCGTGTCTGTGTGTCTGTCTGTGTGTGAGTGTGTGTGTGTGTGTGTGTACATTTCCTTAAGCAATAACTCTGTCAATTTTAAGTCTGCAGACTTGAAATTTGATATACAGGGTACTGAGATTTGGGAAAATCGATGTGATTGGTTTTCGGCCAGAAATTTGGCTGTTAAAGGGTCAAAGTTCAACAATTTGACCTTTGAGAACTCTACCAAACTCCTCCGACAATTTGGAGTCTAAACACTTGAAATTTTAGATATAGGTTCCTTGGACATGGATCTAACTTAATAACTCGATTTGAGCCCAAAACAATAAATGTTAAGGGGTCATAATAGGGGTCAAAGTTTAAAAAATTGACCGTTTTCTTTTTTGTTTTGTTTTTTTGTCAGCATACACCTCCAAACACCCAGGCAACGCCGGCACCCATGCTAGTATATCTATAAAAGTGAACGTGTCTGTCTGTGTGTCTGTCTGTCTGTGTGTACATTCCCTACGCAATAACTCTGTCAATTTTAAGTATACAGACTCGAAGTTTGATATACAGGGTACAGAGATTAAGGAAAATCCTTGTGATCGGTTTTCGACCAGAAATTTGGCTGTTAAGGCGGCAAAGTTCAACGATTTGACCTTTGAGAGCTCTACCAAACTCCCCCGTAATTTTGGGTATAAGCACGGAATTTTAGATATAGGTTCCTTGGACATGGATCTAACTTAATAACTTGATTTGAGTCCAAAATAATAAATGTTAAGGGGTCATAATAGGGGTCAAAGTTATAAAAATTGACCGCTTTCTTTTTTCTGTTTTTTTTTTTTTTGCTCAACATACACCTGTAAATACCCGGGCAACGCCGGGCTGAAATGCTAGTATATCTATAAAAGTGAAAATGTCTCTGTGTCTGTCTGTCTGTGTACACTTCCCTACCAAATAATTCTGTCAATTTTAGTTCTACAGACTCGAGATTTGACATAAGGGGTATTGAGATTTGGGAAAATATTTAAATCGGTTTTCAGCCAGACATTTGGCTGTCAAGAGGTCAAAGTTCAACGATTTGATCTTTGAGAACTCTACGAAACTCCTGCGCCAATTTTGGGTTTAAACACTTGACCTTTTAGATGTAAGTTACTTGGACATGGATCAAATTTATAATTTGATTTGATCCCTAAACAATGTTAAGGGGTCAAAATTGGGGTCAAAGTTTAAAAAATTTGACCTCTGCGGTTTCTACTAAATTACTAAGCCAATTTTTGGTCTAAATATTCAAATTTTTACATAAGGTGCATTCAGACAAAGGGCAAGCTTTTTAATCGGTTTTTGGCCGAAAATTAGGCTGCCAAGGGGTCAAAGTTGAAAAGAGTTTACCTTTGCGGTTTCTAGCAAACTATTCAGCCAGATTTGTGGCTAAACATTTGAAATTTTACAAAAAGGGTACTTAGACATGCAGCAAGCTTTTTAATAAGTTTTTGAGCGAAAGTTTCGCTGCTCAGAAGTCAAGGTTGAAATAGTTGACTTGCAGACTCTACCAAACTCCTTCGCCAATTTTGGGTCTAAACATTTGAAATTTTAGATGTAGATTACCTGGACGTGTGTCAAACATTTTAATTTTATTTGAACCCAAAACAATAAATGTTAAGAGGTCAAAATTGGGGTCAAAGTTTTAAAAGATTTTACCTCTGCCGTCTCTACTAACCTTTCTCTGTAGTAGTTAAGGAAGTTTATTATATAGAAAGGCATTACCGTACATATGCACACTTTTTAATATATACATATGCAGATAAAGTTATGAAGAGTACATAGGGCCCGAGCAAATCTGGGCTGAACTGCTAGTATGTCTATAAAAGTGAAATTGTCTATCTGTGTGTGTGTCTTTGTGTGTAGATTTCCCTACAAAACTACTCTGTCAATTTTCAGTCTACAGACTCGAGATTTGACATAAGGAGTAGTGAGATTTGGGAAGAAATTTGGCTGTCAAGGGGTCAAAGTTCAACGATTTAACCTTTGAGAACTCTATCAAACTGTAGGTTATTTGGACATGGATCAAACTTTTAAACTTAATCTGAGCCGCAAAACATAAATGCTAAGGGGTCAAAATTGGAATAAAAGTTTTAAAAAATTTGACCTCTGCAGTTTCTACAAAATTACTCACCAAATTTCTGGTCTAAACATTTGAAATTTTACATAAAGGGTATTCAGAGATAGCACAAGCTTTTTAATTGGTTTGTGTCAAAAATTTGAGATTCCAAGGGTCAAAGTTCAAAAGATTTGACCTTTGTAGTGTCTAGCACACTACTCAGCCAATTTTGGGTCTAAACATTTGAAATTTATACATAACGGGTATTCAGACATGCGCCAAGCATTTTAATCAGTTTTGAAAATGTGGCTGCCAAAATGTCAAGGTAGAAAGAGTTGACCTTTGCAGATTCTACTAAATTTCACCGCAAATTTTGAGTCTAAACACTTGAAATTTTAGATTAAGGTAACTTTGGCATGGATAAAACTTATTATTTTGATTTCAGACCAAAATAATAAATGTTAAGGTGTCAAAATTGGGGTCAAAGTTTAAAAAAGATTACCTCTGCATTCTCTAAGAAATTACTCAGACAATTTTTGGTTTAAACATTTGAAATCTTACATAAAGTGTATTCACACGTAGGGCAAGTTATGAACAGTACATAGGGCCCGAGCAAAGCAGGGCTGAACTGCTAGTATATCTATAAAAGTGAAATTGTCTGTGTGTCTGTGTGCACACTTCCCTACCAAAGTAATTTCAATTTTCAGTCTACAGACTTGACATTCGACATAAGGAGCATTGAGATTTGGGAAAATCTTTTTAATCGGTTTACGGCCAGAAATTTGGCTGTCAAGGAGTTAAAGTTCAACGATTTGATCTTTAAAAACTCTACACAACTCCTCCTCCAATTTCGGGTCTAAACACTTGAAATTTTATATGTAGGTTACTTGAAGATAGATCAAACTTTTTAATTTGCCTTGAGATTAAAACAATAAATGTTAAAGGTCAAAATTGGAGTCAAAGTTAAAAATTTTTTTACCTCTGCTGTCTCTACTAAAATTGTTTGTTTATATCCTACCTGATATCGATCAGTTCCACAATTTTGGGCCTAAACATTCGAAATTTTGCATAAAGTGTTTTCAGATATAGGGCAAGCTTTTTAATCGGTTTATGGCCTAAAATTTGGCTACCAAGGAGTCAAAGTTCAGAAGATTTTACCTTTGCGGTCTCTAGCAAAGTATTCGGCCAATTTTGTGTCTAAATATTTTAAATTTTACATAATGGGTTTTCAAACATGCAGCAAGCTTTTTAATCAGTTTTTGGACGAAAATTTGGTTGCCAACAGGTCAAAATTGTAAAGAGTTGACCTTTGCAGACTCTACCGAACTCCTCCGCCAATTCTGGGTCTAAAGACTTGAAATTTTAGATGTAGGTTACCTGAACATGAGTCAAACTCTTAAATATATATATATACATATGCACATAAAGTTATGAACCGTTTGGTCCCGAGCACTTTTAGATATGTATAAAATATCCATGTGGTGAAACATTTTGTAGTAATTTCGGGAGCCTCTCCCGACTTTTCAAAAAAGAAATACAGAATGCATGAACCGTCAAGTGGAATTAAAATCAAGATGCTTGCCGCTCCAAAAATAATAAGGCTTGCAGACAGATACTAATAGCACAGTCGAGAAAAAAAAATCAAAATTATACTTTTATTTGACTATTAGTTATTATAGTTTAATTATTATATTTTAAATACATATGAGATTAATTCAAACTTATTAGACTGTAAGTTGTTTTTTTTATATCTTACATGATATCAATCAATTCTACAATTCTTTTTAGTAGACAAAATATATGTTTATGGTTATGTATATACTTATATTAGAAAAATGTAAGTTTGCAAAACCATTTAAATACTTAAAAAGTATAAGACAAAATTAGTCTCTTTCTGCCACTTCATTTTCTGGTAACTGGTTATATCCCCTTTTATTTATAATGAACTCTTCCAACGTTTTCATGTTTTTTCTTTATGTTTGACTGTTAATAAACGGAAAGTGAAGGATCCAAACCTCTATAAAATAATAGCAATGTTATTTAACAATCTACAATGCGGTAATTGCAAATTATGGTCAATTAGAACAAGTAGAATGGAAGTCTTTTTGGTTCCCCAACAAAAGGCGGGTAGGCCTATAAATTCACTCTCGTCCGTTCGTCCATTCGTCCGTTCATCTGTCTGAACTTTTCTCAATAACTGCACCTTGGAATTTTTTGAAATTTTGCACAAACATTAAACATGATATGAAAGAAAAAGTAACAAAACGGATTTTTCGGGAAAACTCCGGTTGCCCTCCCCACTCCCGGGATGCCTTTCGGGTTAAAATGGCTAAAATTGACATTTTTGTGCTTATTAAAAAAAATTGATGCTTTGGATTTTTATAAAACTTTCTGAAAAGTTGTAACTAACTGATTTCTATATAATTTTGTTTATCTGTACTTGGCGATAACTCTTGCATGTGCCTCAGGGGCTCTTTTAGGGCTAATAAAAACACTCCATTTTTGGGACTATTTTACCATATTTGTCCAAAATTCTCTATGTGTGTCTATGTGGTACAGAACTCAAATTTACATATGTTATGGCCTAAAACTGCACTGTTTGTTCATTTTCACCAGGATTTGACGTCCACTGGGGACTTTTGGGGCTAAATAAGGAGGGGGCAAATTCTGAACTTGTCATTTATTTATTCTTCCTTCACTGTGCACTCACGAGAGTTCATGCATGCTTCACTTGTTCAAACATAACTCAATCCTAAAACTGAAGAATATTTTAGTATGGATTTTGTGTGAATAAATTATATAGGAAACAGTCTTAGGGAAACAAATGCTCAGCTTCATTGTAATAATAGATAGATGGAGTAGTAAACGATATGTTACAAAAATAACTTGTATATCCACAAGCAAAATTTTAGGCAGTTGACATGTTTTCAATCAAAACAAAGTAGACGAGTTAACAATAGTCGAGGGTAACCCAAAAGCTTTCTATTCATGAACTGCTCCATCAAGGTACAACAGAAGACACTATTCCTTTCCCAAGATTACTCCACTTACCCTTTATACTCACCTTATAACGTTGTGTGTTTAGCAAGAGAGCATCAAGTACCATATTTGAGCCTTTACTATGATTCGACTGAGGATTGAACTCTGGTCTCTTGATTTAATAGCAAACATTCTTATCATTATAAGAAATGTCAGTGAAATTGTGTTCAATTAACCGTACAAATAAATCGTTTACAATTGTTCTTTAGTATTAACACCTTTACCATTATCTCTCTCCTTCATTTCCCATCCCTGTCAGTCTTAGTATCTTCTTAGAATAGAATTTTAAAAGTTTGTTACCTAACAAAAGCAGACCTTTGCTTCCTCTAAATAAAAAATGAATGTCAACCCACATCAAAATCAAAGTGTGAATGAACATCAAAAATGAGTTCTTTCCTTCCATTGCTGCTGCATATAAGCATGAATAATGATGAAAATGAAATTCGAAATGAATAATGATGAAAATGAAATTCGAAATGAATAATGATGAAAATGAAATTCGAAATGAATAATGATGAAAATGAAATTTGAAATGAATAATGATGAAAATGAAATTCGAAATGAATAATGATGAAAATGAAATTCGAAATGAATAATGATGAAATGAAATTCGAAATGAATAATGATGAAAATAAAATTTGAAATGAATAATGATGAAAATGAAATTCGAAATGAATAATGATGAAAATGAAATTCGAAATGAATAATGATGAAAATGAAATTCGAAATGAATAATGATGAAAATGAAATTCGAAATGAATAATGATGAAAATGAAATTCGAAATGAATAATGATGAAAATGAAATTCGAAATGAATAATGATGAAAATGAAATTCGAAATGAATAATGATGAAAATGAAATTCGAAATGAATAATGATGAAAATGAAATTCGAAATGAATAATGATGAAAATGAAATTCGAAATGCATAATGATGAAATGAAATTTGAAATGAATAATGATGAAATGAAATTCGAAATGAATAATGATGAAAATGAAATTCGAAGTGAATAATGATGAAAATGACATTCGAAATGAATAATGATGAAAATGAAATTCGAAATGAATAATGATGAAAATGAAATTCGAAATGAATAATGATGAAAATGAAATTCGAAATGAATAATGATGAAAATGAAATTCGAAGTGAATAATGATGAAAATGAAATTCGAAATGAATAATGATGAAAATGAAATTCGAAATGAATAATGATGAAAATGAAATTCGAAATGAATAATGATGAAAATGAAATTCGAAATGAATAATGATGAAAATGAAATTCGAAATGAATAATGATGAAAATGAAATTCGAAATGAATAATGATGAAAATGAAATTCGAAATGAATAATGATGAAAATGAAATTCGAAATGAATAATGATGAAAATGAAATTCGAAATGAATAATGATGAAAATGAAATTCGAAATGAATAATGATGAAAATGAAATTCGAAATGAATAATGATGAAAATGAAATTCGAAATGAATAATGATGAAAATGAAATTCGAAATGAATAATGATGAAAATGAAATTCGAAATGAATAATGATGAAAATGAAATTCGAAATGAATAATGATGAAATGAAATTCGAAATGAATAATGATGAAAATGAAATTCGAAATGAATAATGATGAAAATGAAATTCGAAGTGAATAATGATGAAAATGAAATTCGAAATGAATAATGATGAAAATGAAATTCGAAATGAATAATGATGAAAATGAAATTCGAAATGAATAATGATGAAAATGAAATTCGAAATGAATAATGATGAAAATGAAATTCGAAGTGAATAATGATGAAAATGAAATTCGAAGTGAATAATGATGAAAATGAAATTCGAAATGAATAATGATGAAAATGAAATTCGAAATGAATAATGATGAAAATGAAATTCGAAATGAATAATGATGAAAATGAAATTCGAAATGAATAATGATGAAAATGAAATTCGAAATGAATAATGATGAAAATGAAATTCGAAATGAATAATGATGAAAATGAAATTCGAAATAAATAATGATGAAAATGAAATTCGAAATGAATAATGATGAAAATGAAATTCGAAATGAATAATGATGAAAATGAAATTCGAAGTGAATAATGATGAAAATGAAATTCGAAATGAATAATGATGAAAATGAAATTCGAAATGAATAATGATGAAAATGAAATTCGAAATGAATAATGATGAAAATGAAATTCGAAATGAATAATGATGAAAATGAAATTCGAAATGAATAATGATGAAAATGAAATTCGAAATGAATAATGATGAAAATGAAATTCGAAGTGAATAATGATGAAAATGAAATTCGAAATGAATAATGATGAAAATGAAATTCGAAATGAATAATGATGAAAATGAAATTCGAAATGAATAATGATGAAAATGAAATTTGAAATGAATAATGATGAAATTCGAAATGAATAATGATGAAAATGAAATTCGAAATGAATAATGATGAAAATGAAATTCGAAATGAATAATGATGAAAATGAAATTCGAAATGAATAATGATGAAAATGAAATTCGAAATGAATAATGATGAAAATGAAATTCGAAATGAATAATGATGAAATGAAATTCGAAGTGAATAATGATGAAAATGAAATTCGAAATGAATAATGATGAAAATGAAATTCGAAATGAATAATGATGAAATTCGAAATGAATAATGATGAAAATGAAATTCGAAATGAATAATGATGAAAATGAAATTCGAAATGAATAATGATGAAAATGAAATTCGAAGTGAATAATGATGAAAATGAAATTCGAAGTGAATAATGATGAAAATGAAATTCGAAATGAATAATGATGAAAATGAAATTCGAAATGAATAATGATGAAATTCGAAATGAATAATGATGAAAATGAAATTCGAAATGAATAATGATGAAAATGAAATTCGAAATGAATAATGATGAAAATGAAATTCGAAGTGAATAATGATGAAAATGAAATTCGAAATGAATAATGATGAAATTCGAAATGAATAATGATGAAAATGATATTCGAAATGAAGAATGATGAAAATGAAATTCGAAATGAATAATGATGAAAATGAAATTCGAAGTGAATAATGATGAAAATGAAATTCGAAATGAATAATGATGAAAATGAAATTCGAAATGAATAATGATGAAATGAAATTCGAAGTGAATAATGATGAAAATGAAATTCGAAATGAATAATGATGAAAATGAAATTCGAAGTGAATAATGATGAAAATGAAATTCGAAGTGAATAATGATGAAAATGAAATTCGAAGTGAATAATGATGAAAATGAAATTCGAAGTGAATAATGATGAAAATGAAATTCGAAGTGAATAATGATGAAAATGAAATTCGAAGTGAATAATGATGAAAATGAAATTCGAAATGAATAATGATGAAAATGAAATTCGAAGTGAATAATGATGAAAATGAAATTCGAAGTGAATAATGATGAAAATGAAATTCGAAATGAATAATGATGAAAATGAAATTCGAAATGAATAATGATGAAATGAAATTCGAAGTGAATAATGATGAAAATGAAATTCGAAATGAATAATGATGAAAATGAAATTCGAAGTGAATAATGATTAAAATGAAATTCGAAGTGAATAATGATGAAAATGAAATTCGAAGTGAATAATGATGAAAATGAAATTCGAAATGAATAATGATGAAAATGAAATTCGAAATGAATAATGATGAAAATGAAATTCGAAGTGAATAATGATGAAAATGAAATTCGAAGTGAATAATGATGAAAATGAAATTCGAAATGAATAATGATGAAAATGAAATTCGAAATGAATAATGATGAAAATGAAATTCGAAGTGAATAATGATGAAAATTAAATTCGAAATGAATAATGATGAAAATGAAATTCGAAGTGAATAATGATGAAAATGAAATTCGAAGTGAATAATGATGAAAATGAAATTCGAAGTGAATAATGATGAAAATGAAATTCGAAGTGAATAATGATGAAAATGAAATTCGAAGTGAATAATGATGAAAATGAAATTCGAAATGAATAATGATGAAAATGAAATTCGAAGTGAATAATGATGAAAATGAAATTCGAAGTGAATAATGATGAAAATGAAATTCGAAATGAATAATGATGAAAATGAAATTCGAAATGAATAATGATGAAAATGAAATTCGAAATGAAATATGATGAAAATGAAATTCGAAGTGAATAATGATGAAAATGAAATTCGAAGTGAATAATGATGAAAATGAAATTCGAAGTGAATAATGATGAAAATGAAATTCGAAATGAATAATGATGAAAATGAAATTCGAAATGAATAATGATGAAAATGAAATTCGAAGTGAATAATGATGAAAATGAAATTCGAAGTGAATAATGATGAAAATGAAATTCGAAGTGAATAATGATGAAAATGAAATTCGAAGTGAATAATGATGAAAATGAAATTCGAAGTGAATAATGATGAAAATGAAATTCGAAGTGAATAATGATGAAAATGAAATTCGAAATGAATAATGATGAAAATGAAATTCGAAGTGAATAATGATGAAAATGAAATTCGAAGTGAATAATGATGAAAATGAAATTCGAAATGAATAATGATGAAAATGAAATTCGAAGTGAATAATGATGAAAATGAAATTCGAAGTGAATAATGATGAAAATGAAATTCGAAATGAATAATGATGAAAATGAAATTCGAAATGAATAATGATGAAAATGAAATTCGAAGTGAATAATGATGAAAATGAAATTCGAAGTGAATAATGATGAAAATGAAATTCGAAGTGAATAATGATGAAAATGAAATTCGAAGTGAATAATGATGAAAATGAAATTCGAAGTGAATAATGATGAAAATGAAATTCGAAATGAATAATGATGAAAATGAAATTCGAAATGAATAATGATGAATATGAAATTCGAAGTGAATAATGATGAAAATGAAATTCGAAATGAATAATGATGAAAATGAAATTCGAAGTGAATAATGATGAAAATGAAATTCGAAGTGAATAATGATGAAAATGAAATTCGAAGTGAATAATGATGAAAATGAAATTCGAAGTGAATAATGATGAAAATGAAATTCGAAGTGAATAATGATGAAAATGAAATTCGAAGTGAATAATGATGAAAATGAAATTCGAAATGAATAATGATGAAAATGAAATTCGAAATGAATAATGATGAAAATGAAATTCGAAGTGAATAATGATGAAAATTAAATTCGAAATGAATAATGATGAAAATGAAATTCGAAATGAATAATGATGAAAATGAAATTCGAAATGAATAATGATGAAAATGAAATTCGAAGTGAATAATGATGAAAATGAAATTCGAAATGAATAATGATGAAAATGAAATTCGAAGTGAATAATGATGAAAATGAAATTCGAAGTGAATAATGATGAAAATGAAATTCGAAGTGAATAATGATGAAAATGAAATTCGAAGTGAATAATGATGAAAATGAAATTCGAAGTGAATAATGATGAAAATGAAATTCGAAATGAATAATGATGAAAATGAAATTCGAAGTGAATAATGATGAAAATGAAATTCGAAGTGAATAATGATGAAAATGAAATTCGAAATGAATAATGATGAAAATGAAATTCGAAATGAATAATGATGAAATGAAATTCGAAGTGAATAATGATGAAAATGAAATTCGAAATGAATAATGATGAAAATGAAATTCGAAGTGAATAATGATTAAAATGAAATTCGAAGTGAATAATGATGAAAATGAAATTCGAAGTGAATAATGATGAAAATGAAATTCGAAATGAATAATGATGAAAATGAAATTCGAAATGAATAATGATGAAAATGAAATTCGAAGTGAATAATGATGAAAATGAAATTCGAAGTGAATAATGATGAAAATGAAATTCGAAATGAATAATGATGAAAATGAAATTCGAAATGAATAATGATGAAAATGAAATTCGAAGTGAATAATGATGAAAATTAAATTCGAAATGAATAATGATGAAAATGAAATTCGAAGTGAATAATGATGAAAATGAAATTCGAAGTGAATAATGATGAAAATGAAATTCGAAGTGAATAATGATGAAAATGAAATTCGAAGTGAATAATGATGAAAATGAAATTCGAAGTGAATAATGATGAAAATGAAATTCGAAATGAATAATGATGAAAATGAAATTCGAAGTGAATAATGATGAAAATGAAATTCGAAGTGAATAATGATGAAAATGAAATTCGAAATGAATAATGATGAAAATGAAATTCGAAATGAATAATGATGAAAATGAAATTCGAAATGAAATATGATGAAAATGAAATTCGAAGTGAATAATGATGAAAATGAAATTCGAAGTGAATAATGATGAAAATGAAATTCGAAGTGAATAATGATGAAAATGAAATTCGAAATGAATAATGATGAAAATGAAATTCGAAATGAATAATGATGAAAATGAAATTCGAAGTGAATAATGATGAAAATGAAATTCGAAGTGAATAATGATGAAAATGAAATTCGAAGTGAATAATGATGAAAATGAAATTCGAAGTGAATAATGATGAAAATGAAATTCGAAGTGAATAATGATGAAAATGAAATTCGAAGTGAATAATGATGAAAATGAAATTCGAAATGAATAATGATGAAAATGAAATTCGAAGTGAATAATGATGAAAATGAAATTCGAAGTGAATAATGATGAAAATGAAATTCGAAATGAATAATGATGAAAATGAAATTCGAAGTGAATAATGATGAAAATGAAATTCGAAGTGAATAATGATGAAAATGAAATTCGAAATGAATAATGATGAAAATGAAATTCGAAATGAATAATGATGAAAATGAAATTCGAAGTGAATAATGATGAAAATGAAATTCGAAGTGAATAATGATGAAAATGAAATTCGAAGTGAATAATGATGAAAATGAAATTCGAAGTGAATAATGATGAAAATGAAATTCGAAGTGAATAATGATGAAAATGAAATTCGAAATGAATAATGATGAAAATGAAATTCGAAATGAATAATGATGAATATGAAATTCGAAGTGAATAATGATGAAAATGAAATTCGAAATGAATAATGATGAAAATGAAATTCGAAGTGAATAATGATGAAAATGAAATTCGAAGTGAATAATGATGAAAATGAAATTCGAAGTGAATAATGATGAAAATGAAATTCGAAGTGAATAATGATGAAAATGAAATTCGAAGTGAATAATGATGAAAATGAAATTCGAAGTGAATAATGATGAAAATGAAATTCGAAATGAATAATGATGAAAATGAAATTCGAAATGAATAATGATGAAAATGAAATTCGAAGTGAATAATGATGAAAATTAAATTCGAAATGAATAATGATGAAAATGAAATTCGAAATGAATAATGATGAAAATGAAATTCGAAATGAATAATGATGAAAATGAAATTCGAAGTGAATAATGATGAAAATGAAATTCGAAATGAATAATGATGAAAATGAAATTCGAAATGAATAATGATGAAAATGAAATTCGAAGTGAATAATGATGAAAATGAAATTCGAAATGAATAATGATGAAAATGAAATTCGAAATGAATAATGATGAAAATGAAATTCGAAATGAATAATGATGAAAATGAAATTCGAAATGAATAATGATGAAAATGAAATTCGAAATGAATAATGATGAAAATGAAATTCGAAATGAATAATGATGAAAATGAAATTCGAAATGAATAATGATGAAAATGAAATTCGAAATGAATAATGATGAAAATGAAATTTGAAATGAATAATGATGAAATGAAATTCGAAATGAATAATGATGAAAATGAAATTCGAAATGAATAATGATGAAAATGAAATTCGAAGTGAATAATGATGAAAATGAAATTCGAAATGAATAATGATGAAAATGAAATTCGAAATGAATAATGATGAAAATGAAATTCGAAATGAATAATGATGAAAATGAAATTCGAAATGAATAATGATGAAAATGAAATTCGAAATGAATAATGATGAAAATGAAATTCGAAATGAATAATGATGAAAATGAAATTCGAAATGAATAATGATGAAAATGAAATTCGAAATGAATAATGATGAAAATGAAATTCGAAATGAATAATGATGAAAATGAAATTCGAAGTGAATAATGATGAAAATGAAATTCGAAATGAATAATGATGAAAATGAAATTCGAAATGAATAATGATGAAAATGAAATTCGAAATGAATAATGATGAAAATGAAATTCGAAATGAATAATGATGAAAATGAAATTCGAAATGAATAATGATGAAAATGAAATTCGAAATGAATAATGATGAAAATGAAATTCGAAATGAATAATGATGAAAATGAAATTCGAAATGAATAATGATGAAAATGAAATTTGAAATGAATAATGATGAAATGAAATTCGAAATGAATAATGATGAAAATGAAATTCGAAATGAATAATGATGAAAATGAAATTCGAAGTGAATAATGATGAAAATGAAATTCGAAGTGAATAATGCACGGCAATTTTTAAAACTTTAATACTTCAACCATGATATAAATTAAACAGCCCACCATCTTAGCATTACTTTGCGCATCAATAATGAATATAATGAAGTATTTGCCTATTTGCTATCTACTAGAAAACTGCTAATTGGGTTTCGACTAAACTTTCTTTCCTTTTCAGTATTGCTTTCTTGTAACCTTTTCTTTTTCTTTTTTGTCTTCGACTTTTTCTTTCACTTTATTTACTTTTCCTTTTCCCTTCTCTTTTTCTTTCTTGCGTTCGTTGTCTTTAATTTCTTAGTTAATCTTTTATTTTCTTCCTTTATCTGTACTTTCTTTTTTTCTTTCTGTCTTTCCCCTCTGTACTTTTCTTTCTTTTTTTTGTCTTTTCCTTGTTGTTTTATTTATTTATTTTTTAGTTTCTTTCCCTTCTTTCTTCCCTTTTTAAAAAATTTATTTCTGTTTTTCTTCAATGACTTTTCTTTCTACTTTATCTGTTCTGTTCTTCTTTACTATCAGTATCCTCCTCGCCCTCTTTGTGCTCCAAATCTCTGCAACTGACACTCAATAATCATCACATTCCTTCCCATCCTCCTCCTCTTCTTTCTGCCAAAGAATTCTCTCTATATTTCTATGGTATCTTGCAAAATGCCGACCCTATCACTTTCACGAAAGTTCTCTTCCCTCTCATTCCCATCATCATCATCAACAGCAAGATGATATTCCTCCCTTTTACCTCCAGCCGCACCCTTCCAGCCAGTTGCTCAGACTATACAACATTGTAATTATCAAAATACATTTGCTGGCGAAATTGTCAAACAATGAGGTGAAAATATGTTGGGGCGCAGGTGAGTCAGCTCACACAAGCCTTGTCGACGCCTGCCCGAGATGTGTGAAATTGATTCTAATTCTACCCGGTCGCCGCGGAATCAGTAACCATCATCCGTCCACACGTGCGCTCTGCACAGATTATTTGGAAATGGTATAGGAAGATTCGCTTTTTTTTTCTCAATTCGAAAAAAAAATTATTATAATCAGTTATTTTTAAAAAATTTTTACTTAAAGTTTCGCAGACCTTTTTTCATTTTCGTTCAGGCAGATTTTCAAGCAATATTATTTGCGAATCAATTAAAAGTTTCTCAGAACAAAATTATATATATATGTTAGAGGCAGCCAAAACGGAAGGAGGGAGTAAGTATATTTTTGACGGAGTCTTTCTTTAAAAATTTACCAAAAAATTAAGTAATTATTCAAACAATACAAAAATTTCACCAATTATTAAGTGATGAATGAACTTTATAATAGTGTACTTTATTTTCATAATCGATATTTATATATATTTTGCTCACAAAATCCCCTTTCTTTATTTGTGGGTACAAATATGCTTACAATAATCAGCTGAAACTGAACAAAATATATTGTACTTTCGGGAAGGTGGGGGTTATAGATAAAACAAACAAAAAAGACAATTGCGCACCTATCAGATTTTAATGTTTAAAATCCGAATTTTGAATGTGTGTAATTTTTAATTACTAGTGTCACTTTCTACAGGTTTGCTAGTGTCACTTTCTACAGGTTTGCTAGCAGGGGCTAACTAATTGATAATAGATTGACGCTGAAAATCGATGTGATAATATCAGTATTATGTGTTCCTTCGATCGCTGACCCTAATAGCAACACGTGCTCGGGAGTGGTGGCGATCAGAAACTCTGATTTGAGTAGTTCGGTCTAGAAAGAAGTCATCGCCACCTTTCTTGAATAGTACTGGTTAAGCAAGTTGATACTTTTGTGATGATGAAATCGACCTGTTCCACATATCCTCGTATTCCAACATGAAAAATTTAAAGAAAAAATACAGGATAAACCCCAAGACTTCAACTTCCAACTTAGATTCTCACTACCAATTTACTCTCTGCGAAAATCGACAAGATCCTATTTGTTCCTCTCTCAGCTAACATTCACATCTGTGGAGAATTCAGTGCTAAATGTTAAATGACTAGCCCATTAACAAGACAGATGATGAGATGAGTTTTTTTCATAATTCCTCCATTGCTTAGGACCTAACACAGATTGCTAACGAATCCACCTGCGTGCCAGATACTAACAGATAGTATATACGTCTTCTAGAACTTTTTCTCACAACTTACCAGGAACTGTGTTCATCCTTCGTTCTGTCTTCACTGGGATCTTCTGATCACTCAGTTGTCTTAATTAAGATAAAAGCAAAATGTAATAAGTACTCAGATGTGCCTCTCCATTGTACAGTATATCGCTATTCTATGGTTTTCTGCGATAGCTTCAAATCATTTATACCTCTGCATTCCATGTTTAAAAAAAACGTGTTCTAAAGTATCGGACCTGACTGACTGATTAATTGTCAGTACAGACCGCTTAATACACTCCAAGAAATTCCAACAAAAACCAAGCAGCCAGACGTGGTTCACTCAAGTATGTGCCACTGCAATTTCACACAGAAACTACTATTTCCGATGCTTGCAATGAAATAGATGTTCTGAAATTAAAACTGCCTAAAGAGTAATAAAAATGCGAGTAGTCTGTAAAGTTTAAAGTAACTGAGCATGAGTTTTGGCGAATAACAAACAGGGTCCTGAACAGACCATCATTCGACTATCAACAGACCTGAGGACCTGAATTAATTTCGTCAGCATCTGACAAAACCAAACTCTTTGCTAAGAACTATATAGCAAATTCTAGCCTCTGTGATCAGGGACGCCTATCTTCCACTTTTCTTTCTGTGACTGAAAACACACAATGCAATATACATATATTTGTACGTGATGTTAACAAACTTATCAAAAATCTTGATTCCAGTAAAGCAGCTGGCCCTAACAGCATTACAATCATAGTGCTCAAAAGGAATGAGCTCCTCTACAAAATTGTTTAAATGTTGCATTAAGCAGAAATCTTCCTAACACATTGGAAAACTTCATCAGTCTACTCTGTATTTCAAAATTCTAGAGATCGGTCTTCTGCCTCTAAGTATACATCAATTAACCTCCTGTGCCCCATGAGTCAGTTGCTGAAATCTGTGATAAATAGAGAAGTGGTCAACCACCTCAACAAAAGTAACCTACTCAGTGACAGGGAATATAGTTTCTCTTCTGCTAGATCAACTGCTGATGTGTTAGCTGTAACATAACACAGAATTAGTAAATCTCTTACCTTAAGCTTCATTTCTAGAGCAATTGCTTTCGATATATAAAAAGCAATTGGAATGGCATAAAGGTCTATTTCATAAGATTTCCTACAATAGTTGGAAATGTCCTCTCAGTTATTAAATTTTTTCTCTTTGATAGGCTTATTAGTATAGTTGTTGATGGGCAGAAATCAGAAGCTCGTAGTATTAACGCTGAGCTCTTTCTGATCTCAATCTATGATCTCTCAAACAACATTCTTAGATCATTGATAGATATTTATGCAGACGTTTCTACCATCTATGGCAACACTTCAGAGGCTGGCATTGACAAACATCTTTCTGACTCTCTCTTTTCTGACCTTAAGCAACATGTGGTTTCGGGCATTATTTTTATCTCCCATCCATGGTTATATGGCCATAATAACATTGACATTCAAATTCTCATTAGTTCACTGAAGTTACGCAAAGTTGAGCCTGGTCATTATCAGATAGGAAATCATTTGGGAATAACATGCAATGTAAATAGGAGCACGTCAACACCTCACTGCAAGAACAGCAAAAAACCTAGCCTCGTCATTTCTTCTAACCAGGATATGCATGCGACGTTTTAAACTTTAATTTATTATTTTCGTTTAAAAACATAATTTCTTAGGATTTTAGCCAATAAAAAAAAAGATATGCTCATCATAGTTACTTATTCTGTCATGCGAATACTGAGTAGTGTATGTTTTCATGAATTTAAAAAACTATTTTTCATTGTACTGGCTAGAAAGCAGTATGGTACTAAACACCGTTCATGGGCTGAAAATAAACTAGTATAAATAAAAAATATATAAACTTGCCCCGAACTGTGTTCAACTTCCGTTCTGTCTCCACTTGGATCTTCCGACCACTCTGTTGTATCAGTTAAGATAAAAATGAAATGTAATAAGTCCTCAGATGTACCTCTCCATTGTACAGTATATCGATACTGTATGGCTCACTGGGATAGCTTCTGTACATTTATATCAGATCTACCTCTGCGTTCCATGTTTAAAAAGGATGTGTCCTCTATAGTATCATACCTGACCGAATGGTTAATTGTAGGTATAGACCGTTTCATACCCTCGAAAAAATTCCATCAAAAACCTAACAACTAGGTATGGTTCTCTCCAGAATGTGCTGCTGCCATTGTGCACAGAAACCACTTTTTCCATTGCTTCCAACGTAATAGATGTACTGAGAATAAAGCCGCTTTCAGGACTGCCAGCAACGACTGTAAAAAAGTAATAAAGAGCGCAAGAAAGTTGCATGCTCAGTCCGTCAAGTTCAAAGTAGCTGAGCAGCGGCTTGGTTCCCACCAGTTTTGGCAAATAGCAAACAGAATCCTAAAGAGAAGCGTGTGCTCTATCCCAACTATCATCAATTGACCTGAAGTAATCTCGTCAGCATCAGATAAAGCCAAACTCTTTGTCAAGAACTTTGCAGCTAACTCTACTCTTTGCGACCAAGGCCGCCAATCTCCAATATTTCCTCCTGTATCAGAAAACATGCTATATGATATACTGATATCTGTACGTGATGTGGCCAAGCTAATCAAAAACCTTGATTCAAGTAAAGCAACCAGCCCTGACGGTATTCCAATTATAGTACTCAAAAAACTTCAACCAGAACTTGCGCACATCCTTACAAGACTGTTTAAACGTTGTCTTAAGGAGAATTGCTTCCCGTCACCCTGGAAAATATCATCAGTATGCCCTGTATTTAAGAATTTAGGTGATCGCTCATCTCCCTCTTAGTACAGGCCAACAAGTCTCCTGTGCATCATGAGTAAGTTGTTGGAATCTGTGTTAAATAGAGAAATAATCAACCATCTCAGTAAAAATAACCTGCTTAGTGACACACAATATGGTTTCCATTCTGCTAGGTCTACAGCAGATGTGCTTACAGTTATATCTCATAGGATTAGCGAATCTCGACAGAGGCTACTTTTCTAGGGCAATTGCTTTGACATATCAAAGGCCTTTGATAGAGTATGGCATAAAAGGTTTACTTAACAAGATCTCCAGCTACGGTATAGCTGGAAATGTCTTCTCAATTATTAAATCATTTCTCTCTGATAGGTTCATAAGAGTAGTGGTTAATGGGCAGAAATCAGAAGCTCTCAGTATTAATGCTGAAGTCCCTCAGGGGTCCATCCTGGGCCAAACTCTCTTCCTGATCTACATTAATGATTTTCCAAATCACATCCTTACATCATTCGTAGACATTTATGCTGATGACACTATTATCTATGGTAGCACATCTAAGACCGTAAATGACCACGTTCTCTCTGATTCTCTCACCTCTGATCTTGAGCAAGTGGTTCAATGGGGAAAGAGGTGGCTTGTTGCTTTTAATGCATCTAAAACCAAGTTTTTATCTTTACATCATTAACGCTCTGATCCCCATTTGACATCAATTGAAATGAATGGCTCTTGTCTTGAGGAGGCTTCTGGGCTTGACCTTTTCTCCTGATCTTAAATGGAACACCAAAGCCGCTGGAAAAAAATGGTGGGATCCTTCTATCAATCCAGTAGATATCTCGCTGCTGATGCAATTCTCTATTTATATAAGAGCCAGGTACATCCAAGGATGGAATACTGTTGTCACATCTGGGCAGGAGCTGCTAGAAAGGACTTGATAGAGTTCAAAATAGACTTTGTAGCCTCGTAGGAGATGTCCTTTTCTCTTCCCTGCAACCTCTTTCTCGCAGAAGTGATGTTGCGAATTTGTCTCTGCTTTATCGTTATTTTCATGGCAAGTGCTCGGCTGAGCTCCAATCTATGGTCCCCCCTCGCCAAATTTTCACAGGAAACACCTGTCTAGCAGAAAACACTATCACTAATTTCCCCCACTCTTTATCTGTGCCTAAACCTAAACGTACATTCCATGAACAAAGTTTTTTTCTTAAAACTGCACGCCTATGAAATTGTCTTCCGTTTTCCTGCTTTCCAGATGACTACAATACGGTTGTCTTCAAGTCTAACGTAAACAAGTTTTTGATGAGCCGTACCATATAAGTTAACAAATTTACTGAATTTCCATTACTAATGATTACTATATTTCCAATTTCTACTGTACACTCTTTACCCTTATCATCGAGTGGCCTTTTGGCCTTGATAAGTGGTGTAACTGGTGATGCCTATGTAAAAAAAAACCCCAAAAACTTAATATTTGAAAAATTCTCTGTGAAATGAATTGTATAGAAAAAAATAGCATGGATAATTATTTGGCATTAATGACTTGAAGCATAGAATTTTTTATAAAATAAATGAAATCACAAGATTTTTCTGTAGAAAGTCTGTTTATCTAATGAATTATTCTGCTTATGAAATAAAGTATGTAGGAAAAAGTTTATTCTTGGTTTTATTGATGTTTAAGTTCTTGTATATGAGAAGTTTGCTTGCCTGTATGTGTGACCTCAACGAAATCATCTCCTTCTGTCGAGCCGAATTCCTATTTGAGGCCTTTGATGTGCGGTATCTCATTGCTGAAGATTCTCATCATGGAACGAAATACACTTTCGTGATATTCCACCTCTTCTCCTCCCCCCTTTATTGATGTCTCTTTGCAACTCGCTGCATCTAAACACTTCGATTGTCAAAAGTCTCTGCCAAACCCTAACACTGCTCTACAAGGGCAATTGTGAAACGGCAACGGATGAAAGATATTTTGTTTCTGTTATCGCTAACCTTATTTGTTTTGCATCCCTCTTCTCTTCAAATACTGCAAATCTTATTTGTCTCTAGCAAGCAATTCAACAATCTTGCAGCTTTTTTAAGTCATCTTCAGACCAATAACACAATCTCGCTTTGTGATTGGAATCGGATATGATAAACTAAACCTCTCTCTCCATACATCTTGTAATGCTGCTGATCTCCTCAGAAAATTATTCAAGAAAAACATAGATTGTATGTTTTTTTCCTGTTTCAAAATATTAATTTGAATATGAAACAAATTTTTTTTTTCGGAAATTTTTATTATATTTTCAGTTATTTGCTATGACAGGGGCGTGTAAAAAAATGACCGTCTGTCACGCTTCACATTAATTAAACACATCTTAGTTTAGATGCTTCCAATCATAAAAGCTTCTTTCACTGGTGGGTCTGTCACACTTCTTGAAATCATTTTCGTCAACCTGTCATCGTGGAACCAAATACACTTTTGTGATATTTCACCTCAAATTCCAAATACAATAAACATTTTTATGTGCTTCATCCCAGCAACACATCCGTTCTTGTTATTTCATCACTAGTGTACACCCGCCGTCAAAAATGATAGGAGAATATTATACTTCGCGAGTGTTTGCACGTATAAAAGCATAAAATTACATCAGTAATTTAATTTTTCGTATATAAATTACTATTTTTATTACTGACGACCTCAAAAAAAAAAATAATCGAATCACCGTTGACTTATTTAAAATGGAAGATTTCTTTCTGAATTCATTTCCGGCACCAGGAATTGTTTGACTTGTTAATTGCTTTTTATTGTTTTTTCTCATCACTTCGAATGGTTCCGTCTGGGGTTAGGGAAAGTCATATTATTTACTTTTGTGTGACAAGCTTAGGACATTAACCCATATTCGCTAATACCTCTTTTTTATAAGTATTAATCTACTAATAAGTATTAATCTACTATTTATTCTATTTTTATTGAAAGATAATTAGATGGAAGATTATCGATAACTTGATTCTAAATATCAGTATGACCCACCATTAAATTTGTGGGATTACACATACGCATCACTGCCGATGAAATTGATGTAACCAATAAATGTAGAACACCAGTATCCATAATCAACAACAAACAATGGATTAATAATGACTTTTTCGACATCTCACTAATTTCTTTTGATCCTGCCCACTTCCTTGGTTTAGTAAGTTTATTTTTATTAGACTGTTAAATTAAATAGATTTTGACACTCGTTAAATTAACCAGATATGTTGGCATAAACGATGTAGGACTATAACGATAGGACATATTGCTAATAGTTATAAACACTACAAAATCTAAATTTGATTACATGAGGAAAAGGATATATGTAGAAATGAAAAATATAAGACTTATGCATCCATGACCTTAAAGTTTCATCTCTTTGTTACACATATTGACAGTGTGAGACTTTAAAAAAAGCAACTCCTGTCATGGACGTGCATCAAAAGCAAGAGATGCGTCATTGAATTTTTCCATGCAGAAAAAAATTGAACCGATCAACATTCATCGACGCCTGTTGAACGTTTATGAAGTAGATGCAGTTGATGTCAGCACAGTTAGGAGATGGTTTCATCGATTTCAGAGTGGCGACAGAGATGTAAGTAACAGAATGTGCACCAGACGCCTATACAGAGCCACCACTCTGGAAAAAACTATGCACCTCGATCAACTCATCAGCAGTGATCGGTGGATAATGGTGAATAAAATTCGAGTAGAATTGAAGATGCGTGCCAATGCACTGTGAACAATGGTTGTTATCCCTAGGATACAACAAAGTGTGCGTTATGTGGTTCCACAATGTTCACGCAGAAATGACCACTGAGATGATGAAGCCAGAGCTGTAGCCCTTGATATATCAAAGGCATTTGACAAAATCTGGCATGAATAGCTGCTAATGAAAATTAAATCGTATGGTATAACTGGAAGTATATTATATATGATTAAATCCTTTTTAGATAATAGAACTATCCAGGTTGTCATTAATGGACGTACATCCAAGCAGCATAACATTAATGTAGGAGCGCTTCAGGGGTTGATCCTTGGACCACTATTATTCTTGATAATATTGTGTCGGAGATGGGTATATGGGTATATTTGCTGATGATACAACACTCTATAACATGCATGAGGGAAGAACGGATGTACATAAATCCAAGACAATGGCAGAATCTTTAGAAAATTACCTCCAGACTGTAGTGGAATGGCGCCGCAAATGGATGGTAACCTTTACTGCTATTAAGATTAAGTTGCTCTCCTTTAACAGTTGCAAGACTCCTCTCCAACCGCCTATATCCATGACAAATAACACCCTACCTGAGAATTCTACCTTCAAACTCCTTGGCCTAACATTTGCAGTCAATATAAACTGGAACAAATACATTGAAGACATTGCGAAAACTGTTGCAAAGAAGGTGGGTTCCCTCAATCAAGCTAGAAGACTACTCACACCTGAGAGTATCCTGTACCTCTATAAGGCCACCACTCGCCCATGCATGGAGTATTGTTGCCACATCATAGCTGGTGCATCTACCACGTGCTTCTCTCACTTCGATAGGGTTCAAAAAAGAGTTTTCAATCTAATAAGTCTCTCTTTGTCAACTAAGCTTCAACCTCTGTCACATCGCCGCAATATTGCACCTCTTTGCCTGTTTTACAAATGGAATGTACTCTGATGAACTCGCTGCACTTGTGCCTCCTCGATATACACATTGCCGACAAACCCGCTTAGGAATAAAATCTCACCCCTTCACTGGTCCCTAAATGCCAGAAAGATTTCTATTCTAATAGTTTCCTTCCTCGAATAGCTAGACTTTAGAATTCCCTTCCTGCTACCTACTTCTCTGATTGTACTGATATGCAGAAGTTTAAATGTAATGTAAACCAACATCTTGTTAATCTTTCCTATGATAATCTTTCCTATGTCCACGTGGCGATATGTCTTGTGTCACATAATGCGGAAGTGACCATCCCCCCTCTCTCCTTGAATTTTATTTTATACACCTATCAGTGAGACACCCGCGCCCCACCCCATTGCTATCGAGACATTCGGCAATAAAATATCAACGCGTAAGCTCATGACAGGAATCAATCCAGACACCCACATCTCCCATGCTTCATCGAGTCATTCGACAAGACACGAGTCAAAATATGACCGGAAGCTTGCTAGACACTTTACCTCCCCACTTCAAACGAAGCGGCGTGCAGGAAAAAGTAAAAGAAAAAACCTTTTGGCGTGAATCACGTGTAGACGCAAAAAAAAAACTCAGTTATGCAAAAGAAATGTAAGTGATATTCCTGTGTGTTATAATTTTGTAAAAAAATGAAAATGTGCTGTTGTTTTTTTTATATATTTATTTTTCAATTAGACTGTACAAAAAAAACTTAATGTTTTCCCAAAAGATTCAATTGAAACTGTGTGACAAATATTTTTGTTATTTTAAGATGATCAAGTTTGAAAACAAAATATTTTGCGATGCACACTGTTGAATTGGAAAGTTGCGTTCAAATCTGATCAAAGCTGTTGGATCTTCTTGTGCTAATACGCTTTCTGGTTGTAAAAATCCATTTCTCTTTACTCCTTCAGCTATGACACACAATATTAGGATAGATTATATTCTCATGTATTATGAGAAGATATGTCTTGGTTTGCCAATTGATATTTTGACTAGGAGTAATTACACTTTATCTTTGGTTAGTGAAGGAGAAATTTTTTTCGACTGGAGGAGTTTTTATTTTTGTTCAAATTTAGAGTGCCCTTTTTTGGACACTTTGATTTTCCTACATTAAAAAAACACCTTCTGTCTAATTCTGCCCTTGTGTGGAGATAATAGGTAGAAGTTCTCTGACACGGTATCTAAACTAAGATCAAAGTTTACCATGCTCTTCTTTTTCTTTCCCTTGACCCCTGGCTAACTTGGATGGTGTTCATCCAAGAAATCTCGAAACCACTTATCTCGCATGCCGAAGAGAAGAATGTTTGGGGTTAAACGGCCGAACACTGAAAACAAAAATGAAGAACATTCATGCTATTTTTCAATTCACTCAGCAGAATTGGTATTGCCGTATACTGCACAAGTGAACTGGGCCAAGACCGTCTTAAAAGACAAGATGGCCGGTGGGCAAAAATAATTTAATCTGCTGACGTCATCACGGATAGTCCTTACCGGTGACACCGGTAGTCACCGGTAGGCACTCGTAACGTCTTGGAGTCAGTGTAATATTTCTTTTTTTATTAAAATGCCTTCACGGTGCATCGTTCCAACTTGCTGAGGAAATTATCATAAAGCACCAAAAAGTGACAGTATTTTCATTTCCGAAAGATAAAGAATTATAATGCAGTAAAAAAAAAGATTTTACACCATCTCCATTCAGCAAAGTAAGTTTTAACGTGCTCCCCCCTGTATTTAACACGATGTAACTATAATTTAATTCAATATTATCATCCTAAATGTTTTACCATTCAAAAGAAAAAGCTTCAAATAAATTGCTAATATTAAAAAAAATTTTTTACAGCATACAAAACTAATGAAAATGCGAGACAACATCGATTCTTTAAAACACGTGTTTTAAAACTCTAGCAAAAATTAATTTTCCTGAAATTTTTCAATATTTAAAAATAAATTATGCCGGCTGATAAAATTTTTAAACTTTTTTTTAAAGCTAGAAAGATAAAATTTAAAAATACTTATATATATGAAACTAAACTAAAAAAAAAATATTAAAAAAACGCGCGTTCACTCGTGGTCTTTTCATTTCATTTCATTAACGTAATTGGGTTTGTATTACTGTACACATAGATTCGAAAAAGTTGTCAAAAAACAAATATATAACAAATAAATGTTATCAAAGGCAAGATAAGTTACTTTTCTACCAAATATTTTTCGTGTTTTTATTCAATGTAACATGTTTATTCAGCTCGAAAAACATAGTGTTTACCGATGTATTCGAAAATTCAAGATGGCGTCTGATTCTCTCTTTAACACGGTAAGTTTGGGATAAGGTGTTATATATAAAAAAACTATACAAAATACTATTAAAAACCCGCCGAATATATGTCAACCTATGTCACGGTAACATATATTGAGCGAGTTTTTAACAGCATTTTATCCGGTTTTGTATTTATAACACCTTTTCCCAAACTTACCGTGTTAAAGAGAGAATCAGACGCCATCTTGAATTTTCGAATACATCGGTAAACACTGTTTTTCGAGCTGAATAAACATGTTACATTGAATAAAAACACGAAAAATATATCCAGTTTGGTAGAAAAGTAACGGGTTTGTATTATTGTACACATAGATTCGAAAAAGTTGTCAAAAAACAAATATATAACAAATAAATGTTATCAAAGGCAAGATAAGTTACTTTTCTATCAAACTGGATATATTTTTCGTGTTTTTATTCAATGTAACATGTTTATTCAGCTCGAAAACCATACAGTGTTTACCGATGTATTGGAACATTCAAGATGGCGTCTGATTCTCTCTTTAACACGGTAAGTGTGGGAAAAGATGTTATAAATAAAAAACCGGATAAAATACTGTTAAAAACTAGCTCAATATATGTTACCGTGACATAGGTTGACATATATTCGGCGGGTTTTTAATAGTATTTTGAATAGTTTTTTTTATTTATAACACCTTTTTCCAAACTTACGGTGTTAAAGAGGGTGTGAGACGCCATCTTGAATTTTCGAATACATCGGTAAACACTGTATGTTTTTCGAGCTGAATAAACATGTTACATTGAATAAAAACACAAAAAATATATCCAGTTTGGCAGAAAAGTAACTTATCTTGCCTTTGATAACATTTATTTGTTATATATTTGTTTTTTGACAACTTTTTCGAATCTATGTGTACAGTAATACAAACCCACGTATTTTAACAAACTGAAAATATGGATATAAAAAAATGATTTTGCATGTTATTTTTGTTATGTGGTGAAATAATCTTAAATAAGAAACATGATTTTTTCTTTAGGTTAATTATTTTTTACTGTGCAATATTTCATGAATTTATTAAAAATATTGTTTTTGATTTTGAAAAAAATATTGTGGTTCATTTTGATTAAAAAATATTCATTTTGATTAAAAAAAAATATTGTTCATTTTGATTAAAAAATATTCATTTTGATTTTAAAAAAAGTTTAATTTTAATATTTGTTTATTGTCTTAACTCATATCAAATGTTTTGCTTGTGTTCTGCCTCAAATATTCATAATCTTACATGCATAATTTTCATTTGATTATATTAAATAAACTCAAGTTTATTTCAAATTAAATCGTGTTCCTTCACTTTTTAAAATGTAATTTATAAGTAATTAAAGAACGCATTCTAATCTTTAAAATCTATAATACAACGAAATATTCAATTGCTAATATACTTAAACAAATAACTTGCGTTTTTTTTTATTATTAATATTAGATGAGTTTCAGTATAAATCATCGTGTTCTTACTTTATTTTAATCCAATTTTGAAGTTTTGTAACGCTGTCTGTAAAAATTACTGTTCATTATTGACAGTCTAAGAGTTCCACATATCTTGCTTATTGGGACCTCGGCGATGACGTCATTTTTTCAGCTGGCCGGCCATCTTTATAACGAAGGCCACGACTGGGCCAGCATAAGTGAACATGTGCTGACGTGTGTAATGCTAAAAACGTCGGTAAAAGACAGCGGTATCGACCCAGTGACTTGGAAGAGAATCACAGTTGACTGATTGCGATGGCAAAAAAAGCTGTTTGGATAGATCTCTCGGAGTTTGGCATTCATCGTATCTCAGTTGACCAACGTCATTTTTACAACACCACCAGCAAAAATTAGATAAGACTATATATATATATATAGAGAGAGAGAGAGAGAGAGACAGAGAGAGAGAGAGAGAGAGAGAGAGGGGGGGGAGAAATCGGAGGTAAACGAAATTAATACATGGCCATTTACATATGTTCCGATAATTCAAACGAAACAATTTACATGTGTGTACGATCGTTTCAGAGACTATATCAACTATTAATATACAATCTCTTCATCAGCACAAAAGGATTGGCACCAAATAAACTTTTTCGTGCATTAAAAACCACCCTTCTGTCTAATTCACCATCATAACCAATTAAAGTTTACATCGAATCGATGCTGACTGGGAAAATAAGCATTTTGAGATGGATATGAGAAGTATATATGCATATATATTCCCAAATATTTGGGGGAATATAGTTTCTGTATAAACAAAAATAAATATTAATAACAACGGCTTCTAATATTTGCATCTGATGTTTAGATGTGTTCTGTGTAGTACAGAAAATGCCTCGTAACTAAGTTTTTTCACAGGATTTATTTTTCAATAAATATTCCGAGAGAGTTCCAAAGTATATGCAATTTGAAATTAAAAATATTTTTTAGGAACGTGTTGAAAAATTCTCACCTCTAATCGCTGAGTGGTATGTCTCGCATACACACTGACAATGGAAATTTGAAATGATATTTTTTTTATGAATGTAAAAAGAGGAGAAATACAAACCTCAACTTAAAAATATTTGCAATAATATATGGTTTCTTACACATTGTCCCCTTGTTAAACTTTTTTTTTTATGTGGGAATTTAGATGTGTTATGACAATGATTGTTCATCGGAACCCGTCTTAAACTATTTCTGCGATTTTTATTTCTCTTTGTATTTATAAAAAGTGGAGGCAAAAATATTGTTTTCTTTTATTCAAATCGATTGGGGCACATATGTAGTAGCAAGTTTTAAAAAGTTATTTTCATTTGAAAATTACTAAAATCCTATGAAAACGTATTTGATCATTAAAGAAAATAATTAAAATACTACAAATCGTGACAATATCTGCATCACTTGAGTTACAATGGTGCCACTTATATGCAATGTGTATGGTTATAGATTTATATGTTTTTAACCATAACGTAAATCATGAATCTATAACGTCCTGTAAAACCTCGAATTATTTTTTAAAGTAATGTTTTAAAATCAATTTATAACAAAATTTAAATAGCTCATTTCGTAGAACATCGAATTGAAGATCTTAAAGTTTGCTGGCAGAATTGTCGTGTGGTTTTCTGTATACTCTTTACTCCTGTATCGAATCATAAAAATGAAAAGTTCTGTTTTCTGTTTATTTCTGAAAATGTTTTCTTTTTTAAACTAAAAGAAGTTATTTTTATTTCAAACTCTTATATTATTCATTTGTTTACTTGTGAAAACGTTCTGTTTACGTTCAGTGTGATAGCGGTGTCACTCACTTTATTCCCTTTTGCTTGATATAAGGTTGGAGAGTCTTCATACAACTAAATGACAATCCTGCCGGTTTCTTATTCAATTTTCGGTCATGACATTCTCTTTATTTGTTGGGAATTTATTATGTAGTATTTTTACCTTGAAAGAGTCACTAAAGAAAACGCGGACACGGAAAAGAGGTAGTAAAGGTAAACTATATAAAAACAAAAAACACTATATACAAATAGCAACCGTCGTAGTAAGATAGAGGATAACAAAAGTACACTAACCATTAACCGTTAGTCGTATCTCTCAATCTAGTTCTACAGTTAGGAAGAGTTCATATTTAGTGCATGGTTGAGTTCCCACAAAAATCGCTCTTAGGCGTTTTTGCACCAGAAAATGATTGTCAATATCTTTTTCCGCTTTCAGCCGTCGGTAAATTTTCTTTACTCTCGATAGTCACTATATTGGTTGTGGTTAGTCGCAATCAAACATTTCAAAAATGGTGCTGATCGACTCTTCTTCTACGTGTAATGTGTATGTAGTGTCATCTGAGTGACGTTTTATTTGGTTTTGGTAGCGTTTTACGAGTAAGACTTGTACATTTTATGATACATCCCCTATATCGCCAATCCTTTGCAATTAGATTAAAAGTCTGCGTTTCTTTAGTAATCTCATTAATTTCTGAATGAGATCCCAATTTCATTGCGCAAGTTCAGTTAATTTGCTATTTCTGCGTTTATCCAAACAACTGAAATGTTAGAAGTTGGTAAAGTCGAACCATCTTCGTATTTGTCAGTGCTTGAATGGATATTGGTCTTTGTGTTTCTCTAAACGTTTCAACCTCTTTTTGTTTGCGTTTAAACAAAATATCTTTTTTATGCAATACTATTTGCTAGGTTTTCTTTGCTCACTTTTTAATTGTTGCTTCGGTATTTCTCGACGTATTTTCGATTTATACGAGTTATTCTTTTTACCGTCTTTCTTGATTTGCTGTATGCAATTCATTTAAAAAGTATTTCATTGTTTTTTATAAATTGCTTGATTTTGAAGGGATTTGGTAAGTATTCGTTTCT
This sequence comes from Euprymna scolopes, assembly GCF_053919585.1. Classification (NCBI taxonomy): domain Eukaryota; kingdom Metazoa; phylum Mollusca; class Cephalopoda; order Sepiida; family Sepiolidae; genus Euprymna; species Euprymna scolopes. The sequence goes on along the minus strand of NC_136493.1, from coordinate 72,686,181 downwards.
TTAACATTCTTTAGTTTACATATTTTGGATTAAAATTGTTGGCTGATAAAATTTTGGGATTTCACCCAATTCAAACCAAATAGATTTGAAAATTTTTTAGAACGTACGCCCTCAATTTGTAATAGTTTCGTTTAAATTTATTTGTAAATATACTCAATTTTATTTCCAGTCACTGGGCGTGTTGACTTTAAAGTTTCTTTCAAACTTATAATTGACAAATCGGATTAAGTGTCTAGCTGTAATTTCACGATTTTGTTAAATATCTTGATAATTACGTATTTGCGTAAATTCTTGTAAGACTTTTCACTATATATTGTATGTTTGACTCTGTTTTTCAATTTTGTTTCTATTTTGACAATGCGACATTTTATTACAAAGTTAGTCATAATTTCGACAATTTTTTTCGAAATGGCAAAACTTTTTCCCATGCAGTTTGCGGCATCAGTAATATGGTCTAGGGGGTATTTTTGTTTGTTTTTGTTTTTGAAAAGTTCGTTCGTTTTTAACCTGTGGTAACCATTTTTATTTTTATGGAAACAATTCTTTGTTTTATATTGAAACTGGATATATTCGTTTTTGTCTCTTTCGCGGCGTTATGTTAAGAAGTGTATTTTAGTTTCCTGACGTAAACTACGCCACACTCGTTAATGCTTTTGAGTCACTTCTCATGCTTAAAACTCTTTGGCAATCCTCTGCAAGTTTCTGTAAAGTGAAATTAGGTTCATTTTTGCGTCTTACCAATTCTCTCCATCTGATTTCAGTATTTTTACAGACACAAACCCTTGCGCAAAAATGCGACATTTGAAGTCATCTGCCGATAATTCCGCTAGCTTGAAACCCTCGCAGTGCTTGTTAACGACCGATGCGAACGTTAAATTATCTTTGTCGTCCCGCTGAAGCAACGCCATCTCTTATGAAAAAGATATTTAATTGGACTGAAAAGTTCTGAGAGTAACTTGACGGTTTCTGCAAACTGCAGATCCGTAGTCGTTTTAGGTAGACTGTGTTCTGTTGTTTCATGTTTTCGTAAAAACAGGCGGCCTTTTTTTCGCATCAGGCCAATTTACGCAATCGACGTTGAAAAGCTCTTCATACTGTCTACAAAATGCGTCGAACGTCTAGTCTTGGTCAGGGACATAGTTAAACGTCTCAATAGTGTCCCAAATCGTATTTTGCGAAAACGCTGTATGACTATTCGTGTTGTGTTTCTTGGTTAACCTTTTGAGAATTAATTCCTGATTCTTTTGTAAACGTTCTTCCATTCAGAGCTGTTGTTATTGTTACTGGATTACTTTTTCTTCCGTTTTCTGCTGTCTTTCTTCAGTTTTTTTGCTGTTGTTATTTGTTGTTTCTAGAGTTCTTGTTGCTGTAGCATCTCTGTTTCTGTAGTTCGTACTGCTATTTAAACATAGTTAAAATTACATCTTTAAAGTTCTGTACTTGTTATCTATTCAAGAGTGAAATTTACTCAAGAAAAATAAACGCTGTACTTTAAAAGAACTTACGTTTCCTTTCCTCTGAAATAAAAAAATGTAAGCAAAACGAGCTTACGGTTTTTTATTCACTTTACTTTTAAGTGAAAACTTTTGCATACAGACTTTAAGCACTTTTTTTTTCGGTGTCCCAAAAAACTATTTTGTCGCGTTAGTTGCAAGAAAAAACAAAAAACTCGGCATTTCTGCAATCTAAGAACGTTGGTGTGCAATTATTGGTACAGTTTTTCTTTTCCTTTTATTCCCTTTCATTGGCTGTCTTTTTTCCGGTTTCAATTATTGTGGGGTTTTCCTTTTGTAAATTCGGATGTTTGACGCCAAAAAATGTCGTAGACAGTAGAGTATTCGACAGCAATAAGGCCATTTTATGTCGCTTGATTGTCGAGCTTAGAAGTTCGACTTACGTGTACGACGAAAGAACACTGGCCCTAACGCCGGAAGTCTACCTCTCGGTCTATTTCTATAATTAGGAAGAGTTCATCTTTAATGGGTGAGTCTCACAACAAGTATTAATGCAATATTTTCCATTCTCTAAGAAAAGATATTCATTTACCAAATTGCAGCTGATAGACAAATACATACACTGAAAATATCCCCTTTATACATGGAGTATATTGCTGTGAATAAATAATGAAATAGCGAATATTCTATATTAATATGTATAGTTTTTATATGGAATACAAATAAGTTTAATTTTTGCGAGTAAATACTTGTTTGATGATTGTATAAATAATGATATAATTTCAAATAGGAAATATGTTTAACATAAACTCGGGTAAAAAGTTTTCAGTGTAAATTTCAGTTGAAACGAATCAATCTTAATTGCAAGTAAATCATTCTGTCAATATATGTATATTAAGTGATCGTTAGTCTTCATGGAAATAATCGGAGTCGATCTTAACACAATTAAAATGAGGATTGAACGTTGAACAACAAAGAGGTGGAAATCACCATGTATGCTTTGATTGAAATTGTGCTTTTCCCACAAAATCGAAAATGGTTTAGAGAATAAAAGTAGAAAGATTGTAGGAGAAAGGAAATACTCTTATATTAAATCTATTAAGAGATGTAAGAAAGATTCACCGAACAAATTGTGAAATCTCATTTCCCTTCGTTGCGGCTTCAAAATAGAACATGTAACATCCGAAGAATCATCTTGCTATTTTGTTTGTGTGTGTGTTGTGTTTTCCTTCTTGATTGCTACAATTCTTGGAAGCTTTCATTCTTGCTGCGAGATTT
>NC_136493.1:72653449-72670949 GCF_053919585.1 Euprymna scolopes | reverse complement strand
TATTGCGCCGTCGGATTTAGGTTTGTACTAGTGTAATGTAAAGAACACGCAGAAAGGGTTGTAATGAACTGAATTCATTCTAGTACACTGACAAAAAAAGCTGACACAAATATATGCCATATAAATAAAAATAAAAAGCTTATGGAAATGTTTTTAAAAAGACAGGTAATCATGTGAGCAGGATTTTTCCTTCTTTTGACGCGATAACAAGTAACGTTCTTATTTTTTATTATTTATAAATTTAGCTATTTTCGAAAGAGCGCCATGTGCAAGTGGAGAAGGAAAAAACAGAGTTATACAAAATTCGTGTCGAGAATTGTCTAAAGTTCCGGTTGCCTTTGTTTTTTTTTCTTTTTTTTTTAATTCCACTATAATAAGAACGTGAATTTATGAGGTGAATTAAGTCGACACAATATGATTTCACTCAAAAAAATAACTAAAAGCAAACGTGAATTAAGATTAAAGTAAAGGCGTTATGTATATATATATATATATATATATATATATATATATATATATATTTATATGTATATATACATATATATTTATATATGTATATATACATATATATTTATATATGTATATATATATATTTATATATGTATATATATATATTTATATATGTATATATGTATATATATATGTATACATATATATTTATATATGTATACATATATGTTTATATATGTATACATATATGTTTATATATGTATATATACATATATATGTATATATATATATGTTTATATATGTATATATATATTTATATATTCATAAATATATATTTATATATGTATATATATGTATACATATATATTTATATTTGTATACATATATATTTATATATGTATACATATATATTTATATATGTATATATATTTATATATGTATATATATTTATATATATATTTATATACATATGTATATATATATTTATATACATATGTATATATATATTTATATATGCATATATATTTATATATATATTTATATGCATATGTATATATATATTTAATTATGTATATATATTTATATATATATTTATATTCATATGTATATATATTTATATACATATATATATATGTATATATATATATTCATATATATTTTTATATATATATGTATATATATAATATGCCTATATATATTTATATATATATTTATATACATATGTATATATAATATGTGTATATATACATATGTATATATATAACATGTATATATATATTTATATAAATATATTTATATATGTATATATACTTATATATATATTTATATACATATGTATATATAATATGTATACATATGTATATATATAATATGTATATATATATATTTAAATACATATGTATATATTATATGTATACATATGTATATATATAATATGTATATATATATATTTATATATGTATATATATTTATATATATATGTATATATATACACATCTATATGTATATCTATATATGTATATATATATTTTTGTATATATATACACATCTATATGTATATATATATATTTATATACATATATATATTTATATATGTATATATATATTTATATATATATATCTATATCTATATATGTATATATATATTTATATACATATTTATATATATTTATATGTATATATATTAATATATGTATATATATTTGTATTTATATATATATATTTATATATATTTATATATATATTAATATTTTATATATATTTATATATATTAATATATATATATTTATATGCACACATTTATACGCATATATATAATTATATGTATATATATATATTTATATATATTTATATATATATATATATTTATATTTATATGTATTTACATATATATATTTATATATACATACTTATATATTTATATATATACAAATATATATATTTATATATATATTTTTATATATATATATATTTATATATATATATTTATATATATACATTTATATCTATGTATATATTTATATATATACATTTATATCTATGTATATATTTATATATACATTTATACCTATGTATATATTTATATATATACATTTATATCTATGTATATATTTATATATATACATTTATATCTATGTATATATTTATATATACATTTATACCTATGTATATATTTATATATATACATTTATATCTATGTATATATTTATATATATACATTTATATGTGTATATATTTATATATATACGTTTATATGTATATATATTTATATATTTGCATTTATATGTATATATATTTATATATATGCATTTATATGTATATATATTTATATATATCCATTTATATGTATATATATTTATATATATGCATTTATATGTATATATATTTATATATATGCATTTATATGTATATATATTCATATATATATATACATTTATATGTATATATATTTATATATATACATTTACATGCATATATATTTATATATATGCATTTATATGTATATGTATTAATATATATGCATTTATATTTATATATATGCATTTATATGTATATATATTTATATATTTGCATTTATATGTATATATATTTATATATACATTTATATGTATATATATTTATATATATACATTTATATGTATATATTTATATATATAGGCTTATATGTATATATATTTTTCATATATATATTTATATGTATAAACATATTTATGTATATACATATTTTTATATATACATTTATAGGTATATACATATATTTATATATACATATATATATACATTTATTTGTATATACATATATTTATATATATACATATATATATATTAATAGTTGTATACATACATATGTTTACAATGATACATATTTATATATATTTATATATATACTTATATTGATACATATACATATTTATATTTATATATATATTTATATATAAACTGATATATACAGATGTACAAATATATATTTATATATGTATATATATTTATGTTTGTATATATATATATATTAATATGTATATATATATTCGTGTATATAAAGTATATATATGTATTTAGATATATACATTTATATATATATAAATATTATTTTCGATATATATATTTACATATATATTTATATATATATTTGTCGATACATAGTTTTATATATATATATTTGTATATATTTATATGTATATTATGCATATTTATATTGGTATTTATTTATATATTTATATATATTGATTTATATATATATATGTGTATATATATATGGCATTTTCTTTCAAAGCGTATTCCTTTTAATATGTATATATGTCTGAATAAAAATCAATACGCAAAATATGTAAATATTTTATCTTTTGTTTATTTATAAGCTATGTTTTGACGTGTAGGAATACAAAAGTCTTTTGAAAAAACACAATAACTTTTCCTTCTAAAGCACATATTTTCTACCGATCCTACAACCTTCCTCAGTAGGAATGAGGAAACATGAGTGTAATACGGCAGGATTAGCAGTAGCAGGGGCACGGGTATAGCCTTTAAGGGTAAGATATATTTGAATATGACCCTTTCAGTATTTTTTAATTGGAATGGTCAGCACAATGTTTGGTCTCTATTCAAAACGAAGTCTTTCATAAAACTTTGAATTGGACACCCACGCTTCACACGAACATCGTCGAATATAGTAACATGCATGCATATACATCTATATCATAGGCCCCTATCTTAGAATTCAATATAACTCCCCCCCCAAAATCATTTTTAAATTTATTGTATTATTTCGTTCCTTATGAATCCCACGTTAGACGTCGCATCTCAAATACGGTTTTAGCATCTTCTCTACTCTTCGAGTTAGAAGCATAAAACTTAGAAATGCCTAGGCATAAAAGGGCCCCGTCATTCCTGCAACAAAATGTATACACTTATTGAATAAATAAACCATTAATATATTGACCTTTATATAGTTTTTGTGACATAATTTGTTTTTGTTTTCCTATATATATTTGGATTTGGATTTTCCTATATATATTTAGATTTGTATATAGCTTTACATATATATATATATATATATATATATATATATATATATATATATATATATATATATATATATATATTTATGCATGTATATATATATATATTTATATATATATATATATATATTTATATATATATTTATATATATTTACATATATATATTATATATATACAAATATACATATATATATATATATTTACATATGAATATTTATGCATGTATATATATATATATTTAGATAGATATATTAATGTATACATATTTATACATATGAATATTTTTATACATATATATATGAATATATATATATAAATATATATCTGTACATGTATTTATATATATATATGTATGTATATTAATATATATTTATTCACATATATATTAATAAATATATTTAATATTATATTAGATATTCATTTATCTATAAATATTTACTTATAGATGTATACATATTTCCGTATGTATAGTTATATATTTATAAATATTTTATATATATATATATATATATATATTTATGCATATATATTTATAAATATAACTATTATATATATATGTATTCCTATATAAATATTTATATATATATATTAATATATATAACCATTTTATATATATATATTTAATATACATATTTATATATACATATCTAAATATATATAATTAAATTTATATATCTTCATATATATACTTAAATAGATATATATATATATTCAAATATATATATATGTATAATATATATTTATATATATATATTTACATATATACATTGATGTATATATATTTACATATTCATTTATATATAATTACGTGTATATATTAATATATTTTATATATATATATATATATTATATAGTTATATATATATTTATATACATATATATATTTATAAACATGTTTATATATTAATACACTTATATATGTATACATATATATTATAAACATATTGAATAAAATATTTATGTAAATATATATATTTATGTATATTCAAATCTATAAATCTATATTTATACAACTAGTTATGTATATAATATTATGAATATATACTAATATATATATTTTTATATTTATGTAGTTGTATAAATATATATTTATATATATAAAATATCTAATTTTATATAGATATATTTATGCATTTTTTTATATAGATATATTTATGTATATACAAATATATATTTTTATAAAAATATATTACTATATTCATATTTATTCATATATATATAAATATATGTACATATATATATGCATATATATATAAATTCATTTCTATATATATACAATTATATATATATAGTTATATAAATATGTATGTATATATATATTTACACAATAATATATATTTTTCCTTTATATATATATATATATATATATATATATATATATATATATATGCACACACACATATATATATGCATATATATATATATATATATATATATATATATATATAAGTATATATATATATTAGAGCCTTGTGTTTTCGAAGGATTTTTGTATTCCTAGAAGTCAACCATAGAGATAAATATTGAAAAGATACAAGCGTTTATATAATTTCCGGTTTAATTTTTAATTCATACATATATTCTAATATGCATTTATATATATATGTTTATATATTTCTATATATGTATATGAATATATATATATATTAATATATGTTGCTTAATATATTAAATTATATATAGAATATGAATATATTAATTTCTGTATACTGTTCATATATATAAATATTTCAATATATATATTCATATATATATACGTATGCATATTTATATATATTTATACATAATATATACGTATGCATATTTATATATATTTATACATAAGTATATATATACATATATACATATTTACATATATATATACATGTATATATATATATATACATATTTATCCTTATATATATATATATATATATATATATATACATATATATATATATATATATATATATATATATATATATATATATATAGAGAGAGAGAGAGAGAGAGAGAGAGAGAAATAGAAAGGAACAAACCGTATTATGTGTTCATCTACGTTTCGTCTTAATTTCCTCTGATTATATGTATATATATATATATATAATATATATATATATATATATATATATGTTTAAATATAATGAATGTGTATATTTGTATACATATATTTATATGTATATATATATTTATATTAATATATGTTTATATACATATGTATTTATATTTACATACTTATTTGTATATATATATTAAAATATATAAATATAAATATATCTATACATATGTATATGCATATATTTATATGTATGTTTATTTATTTTTATATTAATTTATATTCATAAACATATATATTTATATATATTTGTTTATATTTAAGTTCATTTATACATATATATTTTTATATTAATGTATATTCATAGACATATATTTATATGTATATATATTTACATATATGTTTATATATATATTTTTATATATATTAATATAAACATATATATATATATATTCATATTCATATGTATATATATATTTATGTATATTTAATTCTATAATCTTCTGAATCACTTTCGTAAATAAATGAATTCATTCAAGACGTATCGCAAAAAGAAAAACAAAAAACACACACACACACACACACACACACACACACACACATATATATATATATATATATATATATATATATATATATATATATATATATATATATATCTCCCCAGATGGTCAGCGATGTGGACGAGGGGTAAGGGTGTAGGCTTCTTACCATGAGTTCCCGATTTCGAATATCGCTGAATTCAGCCACTCTGATGTCTCGTAGACGACGAAACACGTGTCAGTGGATAATCATATTTTAAAAATAATATATATATATATTTAGTTATATATATTATTTTTATATATGTATTTATATATATTTATATATGTATATATTTATATGTATATACTTATTTATGCATATTTATATATATATTTATTCATATGTATATATTTGTGTATATTTATATATATATATATATATATATATATTCATATATATTTATATATACTAGCAGGACCCGTGGAAATTCCACGGTAGTTAAAATCTTGTAAAACACATAAATAAGAAATTCCTTATTGTTATATTACAAAAATGAACGTATGGAAGCAAGTAGAACAAACAAAGAACTGTAGTTAAAACTTTTATTGATGGCCAATGCGATCGTAACTGATGCTGTTGATATTGTCAGGGAGTGCTGGTGATGATTGAGGCGGTGACAGGGACGTTGATCAGCTGCTTGGAGTGAGAATAGTGGTCAGTCAGCAGGTTCTGGGGAGTCAGACTGTGAATTTAAAAAAAACTGTGTGACATCGATTTTGTGAAAGTTCTGATGACCCCAAGTTGTTTAATATTTCAGGACATCTTGGATTACATGTATAGGTAAGGAATAGGTCTGGCTTTCCATATTTACAGAAAACTGCCATTGCATCTTGATACAGTTGTTGAAGATTCCTAGGACTTCCTGTAAATGAAGATGGTAGAATAACTGGTACACCAGAATCGCCATCTTCATTCCTTGCTAAATGATCCATTAAGCCAGAATATAGAGCAGTTCTTGGTTGACTTTGATAACTTTTAATGAAGTTAAATAAGCAACCGTCAACTTTTACATATGCAATAGACTTTTCTATTTATTTTAAATTTTATTCAATGAAGATTTCGAAATTCACAAATATTTTTTAAGTCGAATTAGTGATATAGATTTCAATTAATGCATCACAACTTCCTGATAATATAAATAGAACACTTTGAATTTTCTGTACAAAAGTTTTTTCCATAAAAACATTGCAATCTGTTATAATATTCAGACTCTTGTATGTTACATGCATAGAAAATGAAGTGCTTCTGTAAATCTTACGAAATACAGTTAAATTTTGATTTTTCGATAATCAAAATGATGTGAGGTAGGTTAAACAAACTGTACACTACTTTTTCATCAAATTATGAATTTTAAATATAAGGAAAGCAATTTTTTTTTCCAAAATCATATTTACATCCAAGTTAATTTTTAGATTCCATAGCTGTTCCTGATTGTTTTCATAACACTTCACGGTAAACAATATTCTTAGTATATGTTACACCACGCTTTCTGACCTGATTATCATCTCTATGCAGTTGCATTACCTTAAATTTCACACTGTGCTTAGATCGAGCTCTTGAACATGCCACATACAGCTGACCATGAGAAAATACAGGTTGTTGAAGATATATACCAACCTTATCCAAAGTTTGGTCTTGTGCTTTATTGATTGTCAGTGAATATGCTAATCGTATTGCAAACTGTATCCGATGAAATGCAAACGGAACATTTGTATCACTTGGCTTTAACTTAATTCTTGGAATGATAACTGTGGAACCTCTATTAGATCCATTAATTAAAATAGCAATGATGCTGTTTTGATGACATTCTTTTATTTTCATCCTAGTTCCATTAAAAAGTCCTTGATTTATGGATAAATTTCGCAGTCGCATTACTATTGCCCCTATTTTCACATTAAGTCGGTGAGGTAACATTCCAGATGGAGTTAATGAATTTATGAACTCGATAGGATAATTTTGAAGTTCAGCATCATCATCGGAGATGTAATCTGCACTTAAATATGTATTTATGCCTCCGGGAAGATTATTTAGAATTTCTACATAGAGTCATGATGATTCAATTTTCCATTTCTTGAGGGCTGCAATCAAATATTTCTGAGATTAGAGAACCATTACATACCGAATAGTCAGGAACATCTATGGCATCTACAGGAACGTCATTAAGACTGCTCGTTAGTGTACCATTACAAAGATGAAGGAGCCATCTAGAAAACTCCTGTTCATTTATGTTAGTTCTGACGTTTTGTGTTAGTTGTAATTGACTGAAATGATGCCACAATGGGCATCTTTTAAGACAGGTGTCTATAATAGATGTAGGTGATCCATGTGGCACTACTGGCAAAATTTGCCTGAAGTCACCTCCAAGTATGAGAAATTTTCCATCAAATATTTTATCGTTACCCATTATATCTTGTAAACATCTATCTATAGCAAGCAGTGCATGATTAGGTATCATAGAGGCTTCGTCTATGATGAATACCTTTACCTTTCTCAAAAAAGAAGCATGCTCTGATACAGGAGAAACGTTACAGACACCGGTTTCTGTCAGAGGTACAGGTAGTTTGAATATACTGTGGAGTGTTTTCCCTGAAGTTAGTAGCATTGCAGCAATGCCGCAGTGGCGGTTACAGTACTGCTGGAGGTGAAGTAATCATATAACATGTTGAATAAAAAGGTTTTTCCTGATCCGGCTGGGGCATCTAAATAGAAGCAATTGTTGTGTGGGGCTTCTTTTTCAGTTGCCATGACAGCCTTGATTATAGTATTAAAGACCTCTAATTGTTCATTGTTTAACAATTCAACATTAGGCCCGTTTGTATTTCGAGTCATATTATCTATTGGAGGATCACCTGTTGGTTCAGGTAAACCCATTGCCTGGCAAGAAGAACCATGTTCATGAAATATTGCTTTTATCAAATGAATAACTGGGGGATATGTATATATACTGGCCCCCGCCCTTTGCGGCCCGGGCGACAAGATCAAAGTGTAGTATCTGTTCCGACAGATACTGCAAGCAAAGACCATATGTGGGGGTAACCCCACATATCTACCTTGGTCAATGTAGGGGCAACTCTTCATACCAACAGTTCCTATCCAACTCCCATTTCCCACCCATCGGGAGCTGGTCCCCATTTCCCTCCCCCTCCCTCTCTCTCCACATTAAAAAACGGCCTTGTGCCTAATTTGCTCAGTGGGGAAGCAAATAAATACAAACTGGGGGATATGTATAATATATCCACCAATCCACTACACTTTACCGTAAAATTCGGCTAAAACAATTGTTGACGAATTACCTCCTTTGAATCGATATCGTCTGCTTGTGACAATTGAAGCGAAAACCTTATTAGGTATTAAATGCTAAAACATTTTAATACAGCTGGCTAATTGGCTATAAAGTAAGTTATTCCGATCTTTGATCTAACAGTTTAATTTTTAAAAAAGAGCTTAACATTTTCTTGTATCTTTTTTTATATTAAGAAAAATGTAAGCATCATGCTGAAATAATAAAAATGCCATTCTTAATAAGGGGAGAGGGTTTGACTATTCTAAATCTTCACCTAAAAGAAAAATCAATAAACTTTGATAACACTATTGTAAGAATCATGCTGAAAGCCATTCTTAATATGGGGAGGGGGGTTAACTATTCTGAAACTTTACCTAACAATGTAAAAAAAAATAAGGGAAAAATATATGTATGAACAATAAATATTTCTTCAGTTAAATAAATTATACTGTAAATCTTTAAATAAGGAATAAATATTTATTTAAACCATAATTATGTAAACAGTATTTTACTGAATAAAAAAAAAACGGTTATGGGGAGAAGGGTTAACTATTTTGAACCTTCACCTAAATAGCGATTCTATGAAAAAAAAATTTAATGGTCTTGTATCTTTTTTTTTTGTATAATTTGTTTTAAAATAAAAAAAATAAAAACTTTGATACCGCTATTGTAAGAATCATGCCGAAAGCCATTCTTAATATGGGGAGGGGGTTGTATCTTTTTTATAAATTTTGTTAAATAAGAAAAATCAATAAACTTTGATAACACTATTGTAAGAATCATGCTGAAAGCCATTCTTAATATGGGGAGGGGGGTTAACTATTCTGAAACTTTACCTAACAATGTAAAAAAATAAGGGAAAAATATATGTATGAACAATAAATATTTCTTCGGTTAAAAAAATTATAGTGTAAATCTTTAAATAAGGAATAAATATTTATTTAAACCATAATTATTGAAACAGTATTTTACTGCATAAAAAAAACGGTTATGGGGAGAAGGGTTAACTATTTTGAACCTTCACCTAAATAGCGATTTAATGAAAAAAAATTTAATGGTCTTGTATCTTTTTTTTGTATAATTTGTTTTAAAATAATAATAATAAAAAAACACTTTGATACCGCTATTGTAAGAATCATGCTGAAAGCCATTCTTAATATGGGGAGGGGGGTTAACTATTCTGAAACGTCACCTAACAATGTAATAAAAATAATGGAAAAAATATATGTATGAACAATAAATATTTCTTCAGTTAAATAAAATATACTGAAAATCTTTAAATAGGAAATAAATATTTCTTTAAATAAATTAAATTGTAAGTAATGAAACTAAGTGTTTTATTTCATATTAAAAAAATTGTCGTGTCCATTTTTTATAGTATTTAAATATGTATGCTCTGTCGGTGGGCATTAGAAGATGATGAATGCCTGTAAAAGAAGCAAATAAAACAGACAAAACATAAATAATAACAAATAAATAATAACGTGAAGATGTATAAATGTTACAAAATTACTCGATTCGGCATTAAATAACACGAAAAAAGATTGATATGCCGTAAAACAAAAGCAAAACAGAACAAGACGTAAAATATGTTTTGACTCTGTGTTACTCAGTATATTTGCGAATGGTGACTTTGGTTAATTATTTAATAAAGTCATTCTTGACTTTTGTAACATTTATTTCGAAACATATTTTTTGTTGTGTAAATAAAAAGTAAATAAAAAAAAACATAAAGTGGCCCAGTAAACAAAAAAAAAAAACGAACTCGTAACGTTAAATGTAAAAAATATATTTATTACTGAATAAAATAGAATAAACGTTCCTACAATAATAAACAGAAGGCATCGTTAAATAATAAAGAGTGAACAATAAAGGGAGATAATTCACATTAATTAATGTTTGCGATGATGATGACGCGTTTCATTAATTAATGTTTGCGATGATGATGACGTGACACCGTACGTACAAGCAAATTAATATATAGATTTTATATACATTTATATATATATAATTATATATATATATGTATGTGTATATTTATATATTTATATGTATATTTATATATATTTATATATATATATTTATGTGTATATTTATATATGTATATTTATGTATATATTTATATATATATGTATATACCTATATATGTATATTTATGTATATATCTACTATGTATATTTATGTATATATCTACTATATATATTTATATATATGTGAACATATGTTTTATACATATATGTTTATATATATATGTATATACATTTTATATACAAACATATTTGTGTGTATATATATGTACTATATATATTTATATATATATGTGAACATATGTTTTATATATATATGTTTATATATATATATATATGTATATACTTTTTATATACATACATATTTATTTATATATATATGTATATACATATTATATATATGTATATACATTTTATATACATATATATTTATTTGTATATATTTATATATATTATATATATATGTATATACATTTTATATACATATATATTTATTTGTGTATATTTATATATATTATATATATGGATATACATTTTATATACATATATATTTATATATATATATTTATATATATATATATATCGTATATTTATATAATTATATATATTTTATATATATCTATATATATATAAATGCAATTCTTTGTTCGTTCAAAATCAATAAAACCATATTTCTAAATAACCACTTTAATTTAAATTTTCAGAAAATATATCTGTAAAGTCAAGGAATGTTTTCATGTTAGTAAAACAAGGCCGATCGCTATTAGTCACGTATTGACGACTTTCGAATTACAACATTTCACTATCTACTTAATAGATAAGTACAAAAAAAACCTTCCCTATTTTTTAAATTTAAATTTAATGTTTTATTTTTAAATTTATTTCTTTATCTTAAGGCTTTCCACCCATTAGACATTACGTTTTAATTGTTTAGTTTTTTTCACGGTATCTAATGGCATCTCAATTTCCAAGGCGAAACCTACCTAAAATAAATCTGTCTAATTCTCAATTTCTTATGTTATTGTAAAAAAAAAAAGAAAATAGCATCCCGGAATTTTGATAAAATTTTCCATTAAGGCCCGTCTCGCGTTCGTATATAACAAAATACTTTCTTGGGTGAGCGTTGAGTTCCCTGGCGACCAGCAGACTCATCCACTCATGTAAATTAAAAATGTTTGTAAGTGAGAAATTATCAATAAACGGTTTAGTTAATTTTTTTATAATTCATGAAAAGAGTTAAGCTAACGTAAGTATGTGAGAAATTATTAATAAATGTTTAATAACTTTTTCCTTTTATTATTCTTAAAGAGTAAAACTTTTTTTTATTCATGAAAAGAGTTAAGCCAACGTAAATAAATAAATGTTTGTACACGTGACAAATTATCAATAAGTGGTTTAGTTACTTTTTTATTATTTATGAAAAGAGTTAAGCCAACGTAAATAATGTTTGTAAAAGTGCGAAAGGCAATGCAAGTAAATAAATAAAAAAAATGTTACATGTGCATGGGTTAGCTTTGACTGAGGGGGAGGGGAACTAAGGGAACGACCATTAAATAATTCTGCGGATATCCATAGAACTCAACGCCCAAGGAGTACCAAAAATAGTTTTCATATGAAGAAATTACTTTCTCGAAAAGTGGGTGATCACTTTCACATGTACATTTAACTTAAAATGAGCACCCACTTTCTGGCCACCTGAGGAATGGGGCATTTATTTTCGTGTTTATTGGCTTAAAGGTTTTTTGACAAGGCAGTTTGGTACGCGAGTGCATATATAACAGCCTTCGTTTATGCTCGCGCATAGTGTAAACACAGGCTACGTAAGGTTATGGCAGGTCGATTTGCAACTTTTTTCCGAAAATCAACATGGCACTGGTGATGATAGTTGGGATTTGATGTGATAAGAACAGATACCAAAAATTAGATTCTCATCTTGAACAGAAAATTGAGCATTTAATTTTAAAAATCGTGTAGAAAAATGCTGAAAAATCCTTCATTTTCATTGTATTTTTCACAACACTGACTTTGAAATTTCACTATTTTTATAACAAATTCAATTAAAATTGATATATTTATATGAAATACATTGACAGAAAAATAAATGCATGAATTATAATTTTAATTATGAATCACAATTAGCAAAATATCTCAACTTTTACTGCAAAAATTGTAAAAAAAAGCTAATTAGCAACTAAGTTTTTTAAATTTCACAATTCAAAAAGATATGTGGAGATGTATTACACAATATAACAACTTGATACAAGTTACAGAACCATGTATTTTAATTTTTTATTAAGTGCAATAATATTAACTGTTATAATAGAACTAAATTGTTCGAGGAAAATGACAGTCTAATTTGCTGGCACGATGACTTTGTAATAATGTGTCTATGTCTTGCTTCCTGTCCATATACAACTTTTTGAGTAAAATCAATCAAATTTGACCAGGGCGTGGCTGCAAAATTGATAGCAGTAATCTTTTCATTTTTTTTTTTTTGAGTTGTTCACTATTTCTGGAAAAAACAACACAAAAAAAATTATTTGAAAACACTTATTTTTTTAAAATATTTTTGCGATGTAATATGAATAAAACTAACTATTGTTTGGGTAAATTAAGAAAACTAATAAAATTTAATGGATAAATATTTATTTACCTAATGGACAAAATCGTTTGAATGCCCTCTTCTCTCACATCCAATTCATCTGAGTTTATCATCGATATTACATTTTCTGGAAGTAGTGCAAAAGCACTATATTTTGAACTGTTTAAAACAGTAATTTGGATTTCAGTGAACTGTTTTGTTCCCTGAATCATATTAAAATATACTGTTGTTGGTTAAAAAAAAATATTTTCGGTTTTGATCTCAAACCAACTAGCTGCATACACTTGGATGATAAATTTGACCAGAATGTTTAATTTATCATAGTGTTTGAGGATAGACAACTCTAGTCCATAAACATAAATCTTGTGGCTTATGTTAGCCATCTTCCTTGATTCAAGGGCCCAATTTTCTAAGTTAACTTCTCCACAAGAAATGCCAACAGCATACTCAAAAAGTAGCCTCTGGTCTTCACACTTAAATTATTTGTTTCTTCTGCTGTCAGATAATGATGATCAGGAGGGACACTAATTTTTTAGAATTCTACTTGAGGCAAATCTTGATACTTATTGATACAGTTTCCCCAAAGGACCAGTAAATGTTGTTAGGCTTTTTTTGTTCCATCAATTAATTTAAAAATTGCTGTAAATGGCAGTTCTAGTGGAACCTGAAAATTGGAAAATTTGCATGTTTAATAATAGAGCCAGATTAAATAATAAATGCCAATATATTATTTTATTTTCCACAAAAAGGAACATAATTGCAGATGAATCTATAGAATTAATTTTACCTCCTTGTTAGAAGGACAAGTGCAGATCATGTGCCTTGTTTTAAAATTTTCAGTCTTGCACTTTACTGCAAAGTCATCAAATCTGAAGACAGGAAGTTTACAGCTATAAAAAATATATCAAATAGTCTGTCTAGCTGTTCCTTCATTCTTTTCACTTTGATTGCTGCAAGAGATTTCCTGTCAATCTGTTTGACCCTCTTAAAGCAAAATATATTGACCTTCTGTCCTATATAATGTTACCTTAACAAGGGCAATTGTGGATTGTCTGCTTTCCAAATACTAATTATTTCCTTGGCAATTAACTTAGAAATCGCATTATTTTTTAAGTGGGGATAACTGTTTTCGAGGAAATAACTAAACTGAATGACATATCGTGAAGTTGGGGGTGCTGTTTCATCCAAATGACAAGGTGGACCAGCAAATTTTGTGAACCACGTGTTAAAACTGAACGCCGTGCTTTTACTGACATTCTAATCTGAAAAGTAAAATAAATAAATGGATTATAAATGAAGGAAACTGTATTAGGCTATCTTCCAGTTTCATGCGTAAAAAATAAGTTCTAGTAATAAGCAATAATAAAAAGCTTTAGAGTTGAATTAGATGTATTGAAGAGAGAGGATCAAACCAAATCAGAGGTATAGTAGTGTTTAGTTTAGACATTTTTAGCAGATTTTAGCTCCGCCTTCGATAACATGAATTTATCCATAAAGAGATTCATTCTTGCTGTAGCTGTGCCATTTTAAACGAGTGTTTAGTGTTTAGAGTTTGAAAAACCAGTGCTTGTACATCTATGTTACTATGCTATTTTTAATAGTATTTTCAAGTTAAATTTAATTTTTATAAAATTTTTGTTTATTAATTTTTTACGTGAAAGTACAGAATAGTTACAATACAACCTCCTTCCCATATCAAGAATGGCTTTAGTTATTTTAGCACAATAATATAGATGCACACATAATGAAAAACCTTTAAAAGAGTTTCTTTATTTACTTGTATTAATCTTTGTGGGTTATCTGATTTTAAAACTATAATTTTAGAAGAAAAACATTGCTTAAAAACAATTACTTCCTTAAAAATAAAAGAAATTAAAATTTGACACTTATTTTCTGCAAAGTATTTTTTTATTAAGTAGAAAAACTTGAAAATTTACGTGGTTATGTTTCGTAAAGAATGCGTACAATAAAATTATATGGACTATATATTTGTTTTTAATATAAAACTGGAGTATTACCATATTTTAATAAATATTTCAAATAGAATTTGATGTGAAATATTAAGTTGGTGCAAAAATAATGTTTTTGACGTTCATTTAAACGTAAAACAATTACATTATTTTGCACCAGCCTAATAGAAAAATAAATTAAAAAAGATAAAACAACTATGTTTAAATTCACTACAGAAACTTGAAATATAATAATATTTATTCTAAACGAGCCGTTTTCGTTTTGCCTTTCGAAATAATTAAGCCAAAATCGTAATGTTTTCAAATTAAATAATAAACAAACGTTAATTTTCAATATCAATAACGAGCGTGTTTTGCGACGGTGAAATCTAACATGTTTCCACCCCAAAAAAGTTCCTGAAATGAAAAAGCGAACTTTGGTCGTTATTATTTAAAAAACATAATTTTGCTTTTACACTTAATATTTATTTTATTAATTCATTATCCTCACTCATTTTATTTAAAATTGTAGTTTAAAAAGTATTCTAAATAATGATTCTATTTTCTTAACAGTATGGATTGTTTTGATTACGGGACGTTCTTGACAATTCACCGAAAAACTTTTAATCACTTGAATTTTTCAACTTTTAAAGTCATTTCCTCAAGCAAGGATAATGATTTTGAGAAAAAATATTTTGTGTAGGTCTTTTCTATGTCAAACCCCCAACTGTCATCACCATTGCCTCACCGGGGTTTCAAAATCGACCTTCCCTAACGTTAGGTGTGTCAGAAACTTCGTGAAAGATATTGAATAATTCGACCCCCTGTCTTTCCAAGCTTATAACTACCTGAAAAATGTAATTCAAACCCTAATTTTTTTTCAATTAAAGGGGCAAGGACCAAGGTTTAATTTTAAAAAAATCACATAAAAAATACAAACAACGTGGTTTAAAAAAAAAGGGTTTTAAACTTCAAACTTTACAGGCAAATTTCCAAACTACTGTTCTTTTTTTCCGTTTTAAATTAAAATATATTATTTATTGATCTTTT
>NC_136493.1:72638449-72648449 GCF_053919585.1 Euprymna scolopes | reverse complement strand
AACTAGCTGATAAAATACTGGAGCTAACCGCTTCAATATAATTCCAGAAAAATATAGTGAGAAAACACGGAGCATTTTATATATTGAATATACTATATTTATAATTTTTTTATGGTAGGAAGTTAAAATAAGGAGTTTGGGGGGGGGGGGAATTAGCGATTTTTGAAAATTTTCTGGACATTTCTTTCTCCTGATCTCGCGTTTTTTTTTAAATCTCAGTTGCCAACACTGCATCACTAAAAAAACACTACAGGCTTAATGTAAACAGAATGTGTTTACAATATCGGTAAATTTTCAATGGGTTTAATCACATGATTATTGATAAATTAACCGCACGTGGTCGCTTTCCTATTAAATATTCATCGAAAAATGTTAGGTACAGATAAAATGAATGCCGACGCTCAAAGTGTATAAGCATTTTGACCCCTCCCTTTACTTAAAAATTCACCAAAAATCAGGAAATTAACCAATTTTAATGAAAATTGCAGTATTTATCAAATAATGATCGCAGAATATAATGAACTAATTATTTTTACTTAACTCTTAGTGAAAATACTTTAAAACATAAAATAAACTCATTCATGTAAGTAAAAAAAAGTAGCATTTATTACCTTTGGTAACAATTATTTATTCATTACATGTTTTGTTTTTCACCTTTTTTCGGTTAACCATTCTTAAATCTCGCTATAAAATCGATTTTTTCAAGTACATTTTAGGTGGGGGGCATTCCAACCTCCGGAGTTTAGTTTAAAATACGATAGAAACAACAGCAAAAAAAAGAAAAACTTATACCAATACAGTAGAATTTAAATATCTACCAACCTAAATACTGTTAACATGCTAAAGTTTTTTTGTCTTTTTTATTTTTCTAATTTCAAAATATGTTGCACCATTATTGTGATATTTAATTTGCAGTATATTTCAATTTAACTTATATTATAAAAATTTTGAGTTTATGATTTGTTTCCTGCAAATAAAAATACCCTCTCTGAAAAAAACAGGTAAAACTAACTGATAAAATATGTAAGCCTTCTGGGGAGCTGACCGCTTCAATATAATTCCAGAAACATATAGTGAGAAAGCACGGAACATTTTATATATTGAATATGCTATATTTATAATTTTCTTATGCTAGGAATTTAAAATATGGAGTTTGGGGGGAGGGGAATTAGCGATTTTTGAAAATTTCAGATGATAAAAGTAAAAAATCTAGCGATTTTCTGGACATTTCTTTCTCCTGATCTCGCGCTATTTTTTTTTTTTAAATCTCAGTTGCCAAAACTGCATCACTAAAAAAAACTACAGGCTTGATGTAAACAGAATGTGTTTACAATATCGGTATATTTTTAATGGGTTTAATCACATGATTATTGATAATGTAACCACGTGATTGAAATTTAATTTAAATTAACCACACATAGTCGCTTTGCTATCAAATATTCATCGAGAAATGGTAGGTACAGATAAAATTAATGCCGACGCTGAAAGTGTATAAATATTTTGACCCCTCTCTTTACTTAAAAATTCACCAAAAATCAGGAAATTAACCAATTTTAATGAAAATTGCAGTATTTATCAAATAATGATCGCAAAATATAATGAACTAATTACTTTTACTTAACTCTTAGTGAAAATGTTTTATTTTGTTTAAACAAAAAACACCTTTACTAAAGTTATGGTTTTCAGTAGTAAATAAAAAACGCAAGAATTTATTTTTGCTTTTTTTAAAGCATCGTAATTTGTAACAATAAAACATAATTTTTACAGTAACATTACGAAAAAAGCCCCTAAAGTCCGTATTAATGAATTCGATATAACTCGAAGAAAAATGAATTCTCGCATACTATTCAGGAAATTAAAGATTCAATTAGATTCCTATTTCAGTCACCTAAATTATTTAGGGTGAAATGAGTTTAGGAAGTTATAGCCAAACCTAAATATTTTTCTTGTTTTGCTTAAAAAAATAGCATTGATACAGTAAGTTAGGTAAAATTTGCATAGAATGCTCTGCTTTACGGTTGTTGTAAAAATGGAACGGAAATTTGAATTTCGTTCCCTTTTAAATTCGGTACATTTTTACATTACGTCCAACTCATCGTTCACATTCGACACATCAACTTTTATAGCTTTTCGGGTATGCTGGCAAGGTTAGGGGTGTCTATTCCGAAAGCCGTTCTAACATGGGTAGATTGGTAGGTGTGTCAGAAATTTCGTGAAAAATAGTGAATAATTCCACCCCGTTTTTCCAAGCTTATAACTCCTCGAAAAATGTAACTCAAGCCCTAATTTTTTCAATTAAGGGAGCAAGGACCAAGGTTTCATTAAAAAAAAACAAAAAAAAAAACAAACAACGTGTTTTTTTTTAAAAAGGTTTTAAACTTCGGACTTTACAGGTAAATTCCTAAAAAACACTACGTTTTTTGTTTTAAATTTGAATATATTATTTATTGACCTTTTCTCTTACATTTGTGATATATAACACTTTGGTGAGTAAATTATTTACTTTTTAATAGACATTTCAAAATTGGAGGCGTGAATTATTCGACCTCCTGTCTTTCCAAGCTGATAACTCCTCGAAAAATGTAATTCAAGCCCTAATCTTTTTTCAATTAAAGGAGCAAGGACCAAGGTTTCATAAAAAAAAAACAAAAGAAAAAAAAACAATGTGGTTTAAAAAAAACAGGTTTTAAACTTCGAACTTTGCAGGTAAATTTCTAAAAAACACTACTTTTTTGTTTTAAATTTGAATATATTACTTATTGATCATTATTATTATTATTCAATTTGTGATATATAAAACTTTGGTGAGTAAATTAATTATTTACTTTTTAATAGACCCTTGAAAATGGGGGGGCGTGAATTAAAAAAACGTTTGTCTAAAATATTATATTCGTTTTATTGGAAAGGGCATAAAATTTCACATTGAGCCTGAAAATATCGTAAAAATAGAATCAATAGAAAAATTTTGATAGATTTTTAAAGCTTAAAAATTGAAAAATATTGAGTTCGTAAAATTCATTAGATTTTAAAAAACAAAAAAAATATTTCTATTACTTTTAAAACAACTTTATTAGTTTATTCTTGAAGTATAATCCATAAAGAAAATAAACAACACACCTGTAAAAGAGAAATTACGAGATATTTATATTTTATTCGCAGTTTCGTGATAAGGGTGTCAAAAATTCTGATACATCTACTAGATTGGAGTGTTTATTCGTTGTAAACGTACCCTATAACCTATAAATGTCGACATTTCCCATGTGAATGGTAAGCTGGACTTATGTAAAAAAAAATAACAAAAAGATATACAAAACTGACTTTTTCGTTTAAAAATGGAATTATTTCCCTTTCCTTATTAACTTTTTTTTTTTAATAAATATTTTGTGTTTTATATACATAAAGTACAATTGTTGAATGTTACTGTTTTGATTATATTCGTTTGAGGGGGGAACCATTAAAAAATTAAGAAAGATTAAAACGAAGCGAAATTTAAGTTTCCGTTCCATTTTTACAACAACCGTAAAACAGCAGATACTCAGCAAGTTTTATCGTAATTTATAAGCATTATTGTTGTGATTGCAAGGTTGAACAATAATTAGTAAGGAAATACAATGAAGACGCAAACAACAAGATAACGCAATAATAAGTGTATT
Source organism: Euprymna scolopes (assembly GCF_053919585.1). Classification (NCBI taxonomy): domain Eukaryota; kingdom Metazoa; phylum Mollusca; class Cephalopoda; order Sepiida; family Sepiolidae; genus Euprymna; species Euprymna scolopes. The sequence continues at coordinate 72,644,796 of NC_136493.1, read as the reverse complement.
AAAGAAAAGGTATATTTACAATATGTACAAATGACGGTGTCGAGTCAGAGAGTCTTGGTGGGAGGACATGTATGCTCTTCGGCGTCACTTCTGGTGGCATTTGAGTAAGACACACCAAAGCCAACCTAGGCTTGCCATTTATAGTGTTATGTTATTCGCATATGCAAATAAGTGGTTGCCACCACAACATCCCCCTCCCAAGATTTGAAGTCACACAGATTTCAATCTCTTTTTCTTTTTGGGTTTACCATTAATGGTTCATTCACTTTTCTTTTCCTACCTGATTTTCGGGGTTCAGGTGCATTTTGAGGCGGTTCCAAATTAAAAGATTCGTATATGATATTTATGGTGTCCTCCTCTTCGACTGTTGTCGTATCATCATCATCTTGGATATGACGTTTTTTTTATCTGATTTAGGTGCCTTTTATGTATATTCTGTGGACCTTTAATCATGTATGTACAATCACCAATACGTTTATCCATTACTCCACATTCCCAGTAAGATGTTTTATTTCTGTAGCATTTAAAATATACTCGATCTCCCGAGTTATATTTCTTTCTTCTCGTGTGTGTAGTGTTTCGGATAATTGCCTGCCTTGGCAATAGTTTGTCAAACGCTGATTTTACCTTTCTGGCAAACATTAGATCACCTGGTGATATGTTTGATGGTGTACTAGGATGTGGTGTAATCCTATATACTTGCAAGAATTGTTGCAAAGCTTTTTCTGTTGGTGTTCCAATGGATTTCTTTAACGCTCGTTTTAGCGTGTCCACGAACCTTTCCACGAGGCCGTTCGACCTTCGATGATACGGCGGAGTCGTGATGTGCTTCACTCGGAACGTGTCGCAAAATTCCTTAAACTCTGCGGATGTGAACTGCGTTCCGTTGTCAGTGACCAGTGTGTCTGGTACACCGAATCTTGCAAACAACTCGTGTAGGAACCCTATTGAGTTGTTCGTTGTTGGATTCCTGCAACGCATTATCTCCGGCCATTTTGTGAAACTATCCACTACAATTAAATAATAGTTTTCACCTACTGGACCAGCGAAGTCCATGTGGATTCTCGACCATGGTTGATCGGTTTTCGGCCAAGGTTTGTGTACTATAGGTGGAGATTTTGCCGCTAACTGGCATCCTTTACATTTATCAATTGTTGTCGCTATGTCAGTGTCCATGTTACGCCAGTACACGTAGCTTCTCATTAACGACTTCATTCGATTTATCCCCGGATGTCCTGTGTGGAAATCTCTTAACATCCTATTCTGCAATGTTTTCGGTATTACCACTCTCTCGCTGTACAGTAACACATCGTCACATATGGAGAAAACTTCCTGCACCTTTGTGTCCGTTATAATTTTCTCTTTTATGTCCTTTATATATTCGTCTTTCTCGGCTTCCCTTTTAATGTCCGACAAAGTTACGGGTAGTTCCTTAATGATGTTTGCTACCATATTTTTTACTTCAACATTTGTCAGAATTGCTGCAATGACTGATTCTTCCAAATTGTGTTTCTGTGGTATCAGTCTTGACAGTCCATCCGCATGGCAAATCTTTTTTGATGCTAGATGTTGTAGCTGGAAATCGTAATTAAGTAGTATTGTACCCCAGCGCAGCAATCTATTTGCGGTGTATACCGGCAATCCTTTTTTTGATCCATAGATCGTGACTAACGGTTTATGGTCGGTTTCAAGTATGAATTGTCTACCATATAAATATCGGTGAAATTTAGTCACGGCAAAGATTATGCTCAACGCTTCTTTTTCAATTTGTGAATATGCCCTTTCGGCTGGTATCAGCGTTCTCGAAGCGTGCGCTATTGGTTTTCTAGACCAATCCGGCATAATATGTTGAATGCATGCTCCTAAGCCGTAGGAGCTAGCGTCACTAGCGACGACTATTTTTAAGTTTGTGTCAAAGTGCGTTAAGAATAATTCGGGTGTTAGTGAGCTCTTTATTTTGTCAAAAGCGGTTTGACATTCTTGCGTCCAGTTCCACGGTGTATCCTTTTTAAGCAGATTATTTAAGGGGGCTCGCAAGTTATGCATTCCTTCAATAAAAGATTGGTAATAATTTGCGAGTCCTAAGAAACTCTGCAAGGTTGTTACATTATCGGGTGCTGGCATATTTTTTATTGCTGCAGATCTGTCTGGGTCTGGACGTCGTCCATGTTTGTTTATTATGTGTCCAAGATACTTAATCTCGCTCATACAAAAGTCACATTTACTTTCTTTTACTTTAAAGCCGAATTCTTGTATTCGAGTAAATACTTGTTTCAAATGTTCCTTATGTTCTTCTAGGGATTTGCTCCTGACAACAATTTCGTCCAGGTATGCACATGCGCACTCAATACCACTTAGCATAGTGTCCATCGCTTGCTGAAAGATGGCAGGCGCTACTTTGATGCCAAAAGGCAATCGGTTGTATTTGTATAATCACTTATGCGTATTGATGCATAGTATTTTTGAGCAATTCTCCTCGACCGGTATTTGCAAATACGCGTCGCTCAAGTCTATCTTGGAGAAGATATTACCCCCATTCAACTTCGTGAATATTTCCTCTGGGCTTGGTAGGGGGTAATGGTGCTCTTTTAATAGGGAGTTGACCCCGGTCGAAAAGTCTGCGCACACTCTAACTTCGTCATTCTTTTTCTTTACGTATACGGTGGGGGCTGCCCACTCGCTGTGTTCTATTTTTGATAGAATTCCCGTCTGTTCCAATCTATTTAATTCTTTATCAATCTTTTCCAACCCAGCGAACGGAACATTTCGCTTTTTTCTAAAAATTGGGCTGGCGTTTTCTTTAAGTTCAAACGAGGCCTTGAATTTATTGCAGCGACCTAAGTTAGTCGTGAATGCCTCAGGAAATAATTCTTTTAAATCGTCTTTTATATTTACTGTTGTTGGAGAAGAACATTCTAATTTTTTACAGAATGTATTGATTGGCTTATCCCATAGTCCGAATTTCTCAATTAAATCTATTCCAAAAAGATTTTCACTATTTTTTAGTACGAATATTTTTACTTTCTTCGAAATCCCTTTCAATTTTATCGGGAGGACAACTTCTCCTTCAAATTTTATACCCCCACCAGTTACCGTCCGGGCTGCTTTACTAGTTTTCATCATGGCCGGTTTTCCCAACTTTTTCCACGTATTCAGGTTTATTATAGAAACATCGGAGCCGGAGTCGAGTTGTAACTTTATTGATGTTTTAAATATTTCCACTTTTAGGTATTTTCGCCGATCTTTGTCTAATTTTGTATTTGATTTTGTTTGCTGTACTCTCTTTCTGGTGTACTCTTTATATCTGCAGCAATCGCTTTTGTGTCCTACCTTCTTACAAATATAGCATTTTTTCTTCTTATAAGGACAATCTGATTCCCAATGCTTTTCTGCACATCTCTTACAGTTATATCTAGGAAGAGGCTTGTTATATTCTGTACTATATTTATGGTTATTATCTTTGGAATATCCCGTTCCATTGCTTTTCTTTGTAAAGTTGTTGGTTGGTGCGTATGGTTTTCTAACTTTTCTTACATATGCCACTCCGGATTCTTCTATATTTTTTTAATCCTTTTTTAGTGTAATGGCCCTTTCACAGTCCTCTGCTAGTTTCTGGAAGGTTAAATCTTGCTCAGATTCCAGCTTAGACAACACTCGTCTGCGTATTTCTGCATTTTTCGTGGAAACTAACCCTTGAGCGAAGATTAGACATTTAAAATCTTCTACCGTTAGTTCTGCAAGCTTAAAATTATCGCAGTTTTTATTGACAACTGATGCGTATGTCAAATAATCTTGGTTGTCCATCTTTCTTAGATTCATGCACAGCCATCTTTTATGAAAAAGAGATATATTTGGATTAAATCATTCTTTTAGTAATTTTATAGCTTCCATGAACTCTAATTCCGCAGTTTTTTTAGGTAATATGTAATCTACGAATTTGCTGTGTTCTGATGTACCCAATTTTCTGAATAAGAGGCTCACTTTCTGACTATTTGGCCAATTTTTACAGTCCAGTTGAAAAGCATCCTCGTATCTTGTGTAGTATGCTTCAAAATTCTTCTCTTCCTCAGGCACATAATGAAATGTGTCCATGCTATTAAAAATAGTTGTATGGGAGAAATTAACACTGTCGACATTTTCTCGATTACTCTTTAGTAGTTCCAGTGTTTTAACAAAACGTTCATCTTGTCTTTCTTTCTGTTCCAATTGCAGTTTTTTCTGCTTTAATTGTGCCATTTTCTGCTTTTCTTCTTGTTCCTGCTGCCATTTCAATAATCTGTCCTCTCTCTTTTCCTCGCGGTCAGCCTGTGCCTGTATTTGTGTTTGCAAAAACTCGTTTTGTGTAGCTTGTCTGCATTCATCCCGCTCAGCCTGTGCTTGTAAAAATTGCATGAACATTTTTGATAAGTCTTCCATGTTTTTTTTTTTTTAGTGTGTAGTTAAATAAATATTGTACCATGTACCATATACACCGGTTTGGGTTACAACAAAAAAGCAAATTGCTGTAAGCTCCTGTTTTCAATAATAATATCGCTGCTTGTAATAATATATTCTTTTTGCGAGTCACGCTGCAAAAAAAAAAAATAAAACAGGTTTATCTGGAATCACGAAATGGAATTGACTTCCCGTTTTTAGGCACTTACTAATAAGTAACTCTTTCCACACAATAAAAGTTTGGGTTTTTTTTTAATCGAGTCACAATTGAATAAATGTATGCAATACATTTAGTTCTTTGAGTTTTTTTCTCTAGTATTTTAGTAATTAAAATACCTCTTAAATTGAGATTACCTTTTTTTCCGTGACGTTTTACTGTATTATCCGTTATTCAGTGGCAACGTCAAGAAAAAAAAATCCTTTCCTTGAATTTTAGTTTTAGCTGTGGTATTTCCTTTTAGTACCGACGTCAACCAAAACATTAATTAAAAAGTCCTTTAGTTGTTGTTTTGTTTACGGAGAACAGTAATTAGAATCCACTGGTGAACTTTTTTCGTAGGTTACTTCCTTGCTTTTCGTAATACGGGTCTGACCTGTCGTTTTTGCGACAGAACAAAGTTCGCTTTTCGTTTGCAAGTTGGTCCTTTAGTAAGATTTGTCGTGTAGCGACAAAACAAAAATTCACTTTTACATTCGTTTGCAAGTCGGATTCCCAGAAAACGGCGTAAATTGTCGCTTTTGCCACATTAGAGTTTTTTTTTCACTTGAGTTGAAACTTCTCTTTAGCGTAAAATCCGTTTGCTCTTCAACACTTTGCATTCCTTAAAAAAATGGTCAACCTTTGCGTTGTACTTTTTTTTTAAATAGTTTTTCGTCAAACTGTTATATTTGACGCTTCATATCTCGTCGCCAACTGTTATGGTTGCAAGGTTGAACAATAATTAGTAAGGAAATACAATGAAGACGCAAACAACAAGATAACGCAATAATAAGTGCATTAAAGAAAAGGTATATTTACAATATGTACAAATGACGGTGTCGAGTCAGAGAGTCTTGGTGGGAGGACATGTACGCTCTTCGGCGTCACTTCTGGTGGCATTTGAGTAAGACACACCAAGGCCAACCTAGGCTTGCCATTTATAGTGTTATGTTATTCGCATATGCAAATAAGTGGTTGACACCACAACAATTCTGTTGACACACTAAATCAACATTTTATTTTTTTTTTTGCATAATTAATGATGGAAGTATTTTTCTGTTTATTTTCTGAACATCTGTTAAAAAAAATAATAATTTGTACATTCTCTTGAAAAAAGAATCAAATTTTTTCTACTTTCACATAACTAATTCCGTTTTCAAAGAGAAACGTTTACTAAAAAATTTCTTTAAAAAAAAGTGCAAGTTTTCCTGAAAAACAACTTTCACCTTACAATTTATGGTAAAAAATTAATCTTTTTTGGGGAGAAAAAATAACAACTTTTATTGATAAAAAAAAATAATAAAAGTAAATAAACGAACAAAATGCAATTTTTCTTGAGGAATGTGTTCCATTTTAACAAACTGAACCACAACAACGCGTGGCCGGGTACAGCTAGTATATTATATATATATATATATATATATATATATATATATATATATATTATATATATATATTATATATATATATTATATATATATATTATATATATGTATATGTATTATATATATGTATTATATATATTATATATATATACATTACATCTATATATATATTATATCTATATATATTATATATATATGTAATATATATTATATATATATATATTACATCTATATATATATATATTATATCTATATATATATTATATATATATATTATATATATGTATTATATGTATGTATTATATATATTATATATATATTACATCTAT
>NC_136493.1:72623449-72635949 GCF_053919585.1 Euprymna scolopes | reverse complement strand
GAGTATTAAAAATACTATTGTTTTGGGGCCGGTCGTCCAGGGACAGTCGACCCAACAACTAACAAGGTAGACACAGGCAAAAGTAAACAGTAAAAAGGCAAAGAAGAATGACAGACACAGGTTGTTTGGTTAAAGATGAGGGTTCCCCTTTTATTTGCAAAGGAAGCGAAAAATCGTATGATCTGGATGCTGGTCGCCTGGAAGGTCGCACTAAGGCTAAGGTCTGGAGGTCTGGAACAGGTACTCTAGATGTAGCGTGCTGCAGGGTTGGTCGCTGGGTTTGGAACGATCGGCTGGACGTCAGGGCGATCCCGGAGACGGATAGTGGACACTGAGAATAAGGTGGTCAGTGTTAAGGAATGGACGACACTGAGAGTGGAGGATCAGTGTTAAGGAACGGATGGTCGATAGGGAGCCAGGTGCGAGCGAGGTTGAAGACTGAAGGTGCGAGCGAGGTTGCCGACCGGAGGAACAAGGTGCGAGCGAGGTAGCAGACCAGACGTGTGAGGTGCAAGAGAGATTGCAGGCCAAAGGAGCTGGAGGCACCAAGGGCTGGAATGGCTGCGGGAATGAGCAGGAAACTGCTGGAGTGAGCTGGAAGTCGCTGGAGACTGGAAGTTGAAGTTAATTGCTGCTGCTGCTGGAATCCTTTGGCGATGGTGGATTCGGTTGACGTGACTGGTAGCATCAATCGTCGCTTCGGGAGCCTCCTCTCCCTCCCAGCTGGGACTGGCGGCCGGCCGAAACTTCGGTTTTATATTTGCTTCCCTACTTAACAAATTAGGCACAAGGCCGTTTTTTAATGTGGAGAGTGAAGGTGAGGAGGACCAGTTCCCCCGAGAGGGAGCTGGATAGTGACAATTGGTATGAAGGGTTTCCCCTAAATTGACCAATAACTGATTGCTCAAGAGCAATGGTCTTATATCTGGGGTTTCCCCCATATATGGTCTTTGAGATTCATGCCCAGACCCTGCAGGGGCCGGGCGAAACTTTGTGGATTTATTTGTTTCCTCACTGAGCAAATTAGGTACAAGGCCGTTTTTTAATGTGAAGAGTGAAGGGGAAATGGGAACCAACTCCCCGGGGAGTAGGGGAGCTGGAGAGTGACAATTGGTATGAAGGGTTGCCCCTACATTGGCCAAGGTCTTATATGTGGGGCTGCCCCCACATATGGTCTTTGAGATTCATGGCCAGCCCCGCAGAGGGTGGGCGAAACTTCGTCTGGTTGACAGAGGCTGGCTGTATTCATTTGGCCAGTGTGATGTTAGTGATATCGCTCCTAATAAGACAATAAAAGGATTCTAATTTATTCTAGAACAAAATTTATGCAATCAAAAGTAGATTGTGAGTTTGTTGATTCCATTTAAATTAATTTCGTCTAAAAGCAAAAATGTCAGTGGCCTGTTTTGTTGGTATTTTGTTGATATATTTAAATTCCAATGTGCGTAACGAAATCGGTGATGAAAAGAGAAAGGGAAGGTGAATGAATTCACTAAGCTCGCGTTTAGCCAATCGCCTCCTTTATTTAAGTGAAGAGAAACAGCGGGGACGAAGAGAGAAAGAAAAAAATGGAGACGGTAGTTTTGAAACCGCGACACTATAATAGCACAATTAATTAAAGCAATCGTATATTTTCGAATTCAGCAAGACAGACACCAAATTTCTATTATGAGTAGATTATATAAATTAACCTTGTTATCGTTAATGTTTAGTATATTTTTCTAATTAAACAGAAACATTATAAGAAGTCGACGTTTACTTAAATAGCTATTTTCCCGGGGTTTTGTAACTAATGCATATTGTTAAGTTGTTAGGAGTAACTAGATATATGCTTGGTACAAGTAGATACCGTCATGAGGTTTGGAATCGATTTTGCCAATGTCAAATCTTTCTTTAGATCTGTTGTATTTAATTACACACTTGGAGGAGATATGAATCTACAAAAAGCAATTTATTTTCAATTAAACGTACACAGTGAACCATAGGTAGCACTTTGTCATTAAATCATCCATATACCTTTAAACTGAAAAAACAAGACCGTCTAGTTATTTGCAAAATGGCGCTTTACCAAATGTACCAAAGTTCGAGTCAAACCCTTGAAAAAAAAGTAGTTTCACAATTGTCTTCGGACGTATTTAATTAATTCATTGTTACAAACAATATAAATATATACGTTGCACTTCTTATTATATCGGAATCTTTTTTTTAATCAAATTAAAGAAAGTTTGTTTTCCATTTTTTTTTCAGTTGACGAGCGAGAGATGGCTTCAAATTCTGATATGTCTGATGAGATGAAGAATCACTACGAGAAGGTCGACGCCAATTATGGTTTTGTGATGACTACAGACGGGTAAGTCGGTTTAGATAATGCCCTCACTCTTTATGCATACAAGTCCTTCAGACAGCTTTCTATCGAAAATTCATTCATCGTCTCAGCAGGGTAAATGACAAATAGAAAATCGGAACTGCTAAAATATTTTGTTTTCTACAGATATGATATATAAACGAATTTTCTACAGATATGATATATAAACGAATTTTCTACAGATATGATATATAAACGAATTTTCTACAGATATGATATATAAACGAATTTTCTACAGATATGATATATAAACGAATTTTCTACAGATATGATATATAAACGAATTTTCTACAGATATGATATATAAACGAATTTTCTACAGATATGATATATAAACGAATTTTCTACAGATATGATATATAAACGAATTTTCTACAGATATGATATATAAACGAATTTTCTACAGATATGATATATAAACGAATTTTCTACAGATATGATATATAAACGAATTTTCTACAGATATGATATATAAACGAATTTTCTACAGATATGATATATAAACGAATTTTCTACAGATATGATATATAAACGAATTTTCTACAGACATGATATATAAACGAATCGTTTGTAGACAAAGATTGACTAAATCATGTATATATTTAGACGGTCTGCGAAGTTTGCTTGGTCGAAAAACTATAAAGTTTAAGATTGAAAGAATGGGTGAAAGGTCTTGGAGTAGTAGATGTAGAGCAGTTGCAGTAGCATATTCAGTTGACAGAGGAAGTGATGAAAATGGATTTGAGAAGAGAGGGATTAATAAAGACTTGACCAGAGATAGACTATTTTGAAATTTCATTTTTTTGAAACCATCCAGTGTATGGCAGCAAGAAAGATATATAAAACACTTAGTTGTAGAAATGAAATAATAACTGAAGATACAAGAGAAACTAATAAAAAACTAAAAAAACTAATGTACTAAAAAAGTAAAAACTAAAAAGCAAATGATAATTCTAATAAAGTTTTAAAAAGCGGATCGAAATAATCAAAAACCATTACTTCTCTGTGAGGTTAAACATAAGGTTAGGTGTTAAGTTTAAACTCCAGTGCATTAGGATTAACTTACTTTAGCCTACAAAAAGTGCCTGAGCTACCTCGTCGCCATTTTCTATGAGGGGTGCCTAAAGCGAGTAGTAATAATCTAACCACTTTCCAAAGAAAAATAAAATGAAAGGACGAGTTTCCTGATACTAAACAGTACCATAACTCATCCTGGTAGCAAAAAAAAAACACTGCTGGACTGATTATCGTGGAAGTATCTTCCACTGGTATGAATAGAAATAATTAAGCAAGAGTCTTTATAGTGCTAATATTATAAATGTTAAATCTGGTACACCAGTGTGTAAAAGAAGAAACACAAATGAACATTGGCGATAATTAATCAAAGAATCAAATGCCTGCAGTAGTTACTCAGTACTTCTGTAACGTCATCTTTTGACCCATTTTGAGATGAAGGACGCCTAATTTTTTAAAATAAATAAACATTTTTGAAAGAAAAAACAAACGGCAGATTTCTGATTAGTTGGATTCTGATAAACTATAAAAACGATCTTATTGTACTCCAAGCCTGATAATTTCCACTATGAATACAACATAAACGTAATTATATTATTAGTCTACTGTTATATATACTCAGCCTTTCTCTATTCTATCGTTATTGGCAGCACAGCTGCTTGACTGAGCGTCCTCCTTCTCAAAAGCATTCCAAACAAAGACTCGTCTCTACAAATTTTGTCAATAAATATCTTTTATACATGTATATTTTGATAGGGTTCAAAAGAGAGTCGCCAACCTAATATGTCCTGAACTGTCATCTAGGCTTTAGCCTCTGTCCCATCGACGAAATGTTGCATCCCTCTGCCTGTTCTACAAGTACTTGTACCCCCTCGATGTGGACTCCCCCGACAAATCAGACAAGCAGCTAAATCCCACCCCTTCCCAGTAGAAGTCCCTTGGTGTAAGAAAACCTTTTACTTCAATAGTTTTTCCCTAGAACTGCTAGACTTTGGAACTCCCTTCCGGCATTCTGCTTTCCCAACTGTACTGACATGCAAAAGTTCAAGTGTAATATGAACAGACATCTTACTAATCATCTCTCTTCGTAATACCCATGCAACTTATGTCCCCGATAGTAGCCCCCTATTTCAAAGTGGCACTGTGCCTTGTTTGGGGTAAAAGTTGAATAAAAAAATATATATATATACAGAGGATTAATCAGAACTTCCGTTATCAAGGTCTGTGGAGCACAGTACTGTTTTCCGGTTGATTATAATATTGTCGTTTTCAAGTCCAATGTACAGACATTCTTGTTAAACCCTCCTCTTAAATAATTAATTTCTGAATACAATGATTGTAACAAATCCTCTGTGTTTCACCGTCCACCTGTACAAGCCAATAACTTTTATCCCCGAAAATCTGAAAATTTTTTTTTTTTTTTTACAATTAGGCAAGCGACAAATGAAGGCAACAGATTTTGCACACATACCTAAATGGCATACTTTAAAGAGAAAGTTTTATAGCGTGAAAAACAAGAATTAATAGACATTTCCTTTAAATTATTATTTACCACCACAGAGACTAGAAGAAATATGTATAAAATAAATTTCCTAAACAGAAAAGATTTGCACCACTTTTATATTGCTCACAAAGAATAAAATCAAGATATAATACTATGAAATCTTATGTCTTAAAACTATTCTAATCTTGACCAACATCCATCCGTTATATAATTTGAATTTTAGATTTGATTGTTGAAAAATTTAGGTTTAAACGTCAGAAAAAATAAAAATTAATAAAATCTTGCTTAATTGATTTTCTAATGACTACAAATCGAATTTAATGCAAATCTGAAATACTGAAATTGTAAAGTTCAGAACCGTGTCTATATTATACACCCAATAAACCTTTTAAAGAAACTAAATTTCGAGGAATATTTATGATGTCCAATAACTATTATGGAAATTTCACAAAAATCAGAATTGTTATGAAGAGTTTTCATCCATTTTTACACACTTTCCACAGAACAAAATTAAGCTATATATAACTTCCATTATCACCCCTTACAGTTGTTTTTTGATAATGATCCGTTAATTTGTTTTGGAGTGACACATACAAATATATAAACATGTCCACCTAACTTTATATAAATCGAGATGTCCGTATATACTGGCAAACCATACGGATTTTTATAAGAATGATCTTTTTATAAGAATGATCTATCATGATCTGTTAGAATGATTTTATAAGAATGATCTATCATTTCTAAAAAATCTATTAGAACAGAGCAGATATTTACAATTGAATCGTAACCACTTTTACTTCTCCTTCTCGTTAACCATGGAATAATATCTTCAGATTTTGTCTTTGTGCTTGTTCTCCGTCTCTATTTCACAAAAATCCCCAAGAAAAGTGCAGATGATTTGTTATCGCACCCCACTCATTTATGAACCCTCAATTCGTCAATAGAATGTCAGGTGTGGGGTTGCAAGGGTGAAAATATTCCTTCAAAATTCAGGGGCTTCTTTTTTCAAGGCGTTCGTGAAGGTTTCTTCAACTGTAATTTATTTGCACAACTTCTTTTACATGGAGAGAAGTCCATACGTTATTTGTGGATAGCACGTGTCACAGAGAATCTCTTATTCAATTTTCAGATGCAACGCAATCATATATAGATGTGTCAGCAGAAGACTAAATACAAATAAAGGAATATCATATTTTTATGGAGAAGATCAACTCTTTAGTTTTGGCCACTTGAAGAACATCTTGCCAAAACCTTGTTATCTCTGGAACGTGTCTGCAATCCATTTTAGAGACTTTTATGTAAGTTGATCGCTATAAAAAACAATGTGTTAATAATCTTGAAACTTGGAAATGTAATATTGAGATCGGAAGGCATAAATAGTTAAAAAACTAATTAAAAAAATACAGTTACAGATTGGAAACATTCAGCTAAATTATTTATTAGAATAAAAAAAAATTTAATGAAGTTTTCAAAATATATAAAGGCATTTTTACTTGTGGTGAACATTTTGAAAATATATTTCTTTCGTTTGGAAGAAACAAATTTGTTTGCTAAATAGAGTAATATATTTTTGATACGTTGCTAGATCAGATTAAAGACAGCAATTAATAGAAATTTTGAGATGGAATTAGATAAAATCAGAAAAAACGAACTAAAATTATTTTGGGGAGTAACTGATTAATAATATTGCATCTGTATAATGATATGATATTAATAGTTGATTGGTTGGTTTTGTTTTACGGCCTATCAACATTTTTTCAGGTAATTTAATGCTGAATACAAAGATTTTGAAGAAAACAATTTTAATAGAATATATTTGCTGTTTTCAAGTCGCTTTCAATTTAACCCATAGTTTGGACCGTAACAGGTACTACCACTCCGGTCAGGGTGGACCTGGGAGCAATGGCAATTAAAGGGTGGCTCCACACTCCCCAAATCCCGCAAGCCGGGGCCTCACCACTGGATATAGTTTAAGGTCATATCCAGGGCTAAATATATATAGTGGTTTTATTCTGTTGGCAGATCCGTCTAAAGAGAGATAATACATGAATAAATAAATAATAATAATAATAATAATAATAATAATAACATAAAAATAATAATAATAAATAATAATAATAATAACATAAAAATAAGATAAACTCATCCAAGGAAGACAAGATGTCTTTATAGTTAACAAGAAAGAAACAAACTGGCAAATTGTAGATTTTGCCGTTACAGCAGACCATATAGTAAAGCTCAAAGAAACACAAAAACGGAGCAAATACGCAGAGCTTAAAAGTATCATGAACCATGAAGAAAATCAGCATGATACCAGTAATTGCAGGAGCACTAGGAATGGTTACTCTCAAAACTGGAAAACGACTAGAAGAAATTGAAATTAAAGGGAAGATTTAGACTCTTCAGCAAACGGCAATGATAAAAACAGTTGGATTTTAAGGACAATCATTGAATGTTGCAAGCAACTCACATAAACTATGAACACTAACCAACCCCAAGGAAACTGCAGCAGAAATAAAACAAGCTAAAAAAAAAACTGAAACTGTAAACATCCCATTGTTATATATATAAAAATAAATAAGAAAATAAATAAGTAAATAATAAAAAATAAATATATAAATTTATCTCTCTCTCTCTCTCTCTTATATATATATATATATATATATATATATATATATATATATATATATATATATATAAACTGCGTCAGTCTATGCTGATAGCACACAAAATAGTTGTGAAGTATCCAGGACAATGGAAAGACTAGGGAGAGAGGGCATTTTCCAGACCTCCACTAAAAGTGTGCAAAGAGGACTGGAACCTTGGAGAGACTTATTGTCACCCAAATCTCAGTGAAGTCCAATGGTCGCTGCCAACGAGAAATCAATAGCATGCGGCTGTTGCAATAATGCCAAGTCATTAGCAAATATTATCAAAAGTGGTAGAGCGTACTGAAAATCTGGAGAGGCTTGTTGTCACCCAAACTCCTGGAAGCACTACCGGTTATTATCAGGGAGTAGTCTCTGATGATGACCTGTGTGAGAACTCTTAGTGAGTACAAATAATAATAATAAACTGAAAGTTTTAAAGAGTGAATAGCATCTTCTAGCAATCGAGGCTGACAAAAAATCATCTTGATTGCTGTTTTCCTATCGATTAAAACTAGGGTAACATTTTAATAAAGACTTTATTTTCAATATAATAAAATTAATCAGATGAAAATGCTTGTAAACATCAACCAAAACAACCAACCCGGCACACCGCACTTTCAGCTGCAAGATACGATAGACAATCAAACCAAAGAAGATGCCTGCAAGGGGACTGCATATATACAAATTGAAATCTGAAAGAAAAATGAAAGAAAACTGAATGGGAAACACGTGAAAGAATGAAAGATGATGAGGATACAGAATGGAAAAGCAAAGTAGTTTTTAATGGAGACGCGGAAATGCAAGAAATAAAAACAATTGAAACTTGCCCGCGTGCACCCTTTCTTGGCCACTACTCAGCCCACGACCACAACTCCCACTCAAAACGCTATATCACTCTACGTGTGGATATATGACGAATAAACATGGACAAATCTTCGTGACAGACACTTCAAACCAAATTCTCATTCGGCGTTTGTTTGTAAGAAAAATATATTTCAAATCATATTTCTAAACAAATGAACTCGTTCATGAAATAACACGCCATGCCAATTCTCTCTCTCTCTCTCTCTCTCTTTCTCTCTCTCTCTCTCTCTCTCACACACACACTATCTCTCTCTATATATATATATATAATGTATGTTTATACGTATATGTATGTATATGTGTATGTATATATATGCATATGTATGTATGTATTTATGTATGTATATATATAAATATGTCAGGTCATGTCATATGCTACTGGTACCATGTAACCCAGTAGTACCTGCCTCATAGTCGGGTCACCGGCGACTAAACTGGTTCTCCCACCAGACTTGTTTTGTGAGGAGGGCGGCTAGTCTCCCTGAAGGATTAAAAACAAGACCTTCCAAAGGGCGAATGAACTCTTTTTCTGGGTCAACAGCCAACTAGAACCGTGTATATTTGTGTGTGTATATATGTGTATTGGGATAGAGAGGGCTCCCGTAAGCCGTGGTGAAGGCAACCTTTCTAGGAGAAGCAAGTCTCTGATTTAAAAAACCATAAAGCGGAAGAACAGTACCCGCATTAAGCTGGTCTGCAGTTTAATTTGTTGCTGGCTATCTTGCTGTTGCTTGTTGCTGGATCGCAACATTTTGAACCGAGAGAGAGACTTAGCTGTCGTACAAAGCTAAGACTATGTAACATCATATTTGTATAGATACTCCCTCAGACATTTGGGCTCATGGATTTTAAATGTCTGAGGGAGTGGCACTCGTCTGACAAGACGTTGCAATCATCATATGAATATATGTATGTATATGTACACATGTATATGCATGTATGTATGTATATGTATATATGTATGTATATGTATATATATATGTATATGCATATATGTGTATATATATATGTATATATATGTATATGCATATATGTGTATATATATATGTATATATATATATGTATATATGTATGCATATGTATATGTATGTATATATATATGTATATGTATAGATATATATGTGTATATATGTGCGTATATCTATATATGTATATATATGTGTATAAATGTATGCGTATGTCCATATATGTATGTGTATGTATATATATTATATATGTATGCATATATATGTACATATATATGCATATATGTATGTATATATATGTATATTTATATATATGTACTATATATATGTATGTATATGTATATAAATGTATGTATATATATATATTTGTATATATATGTATATATATATAGATGTATGTATATATATGTATATATTTATATATATTTATATATGTGTGTGTATAGCTTAATGCGTAAGAGGAAAAGAGAGAGTTCATTTCCACAAGAGGATACTTGTCTGGATAATGCCAAGCTCAACAATTATCATTGGAGCTTATATAATAGAACAACAGGAGTATGAAATGAAGTCACAAAACTATATATTGGTGGATATAGAATGGATCATTTATTGAATAATGGAATACAAGCAAAATTTGAGGGGATAGAAGGGACTCTTTATGCCAGGGCATTTCTAAGCCTAATGCTTCTCATCAGAAGTGTAGAGAAGGTGTTAGGTAGCCTAGAGGAGATGCGGTAAGATGTTATTACCATTACCATTGGTATTACTTTTATCACAGCTATTGTTAATATTATTTTTAATTTTATTATTATTAATATTATTATAATTATCATTATTATTATTCTCATTATTATAATTACCCTCTAATCATCCTACTATTATTGGTATTATTACCACTTTTATAAGTAGTAAATTTCTCCTTATATATATATATATATATATATATATATATATATATATATATATATATATATATATATATATATATATATATAGCTTAATGCGTAAGAGGAAAAAAAGAGAGTTCAATTCCATAAGAGGAGACTTATCTGGATAATGCCAAGCTCAACAATTATCATTGCAGCTTATATTATAGAACAACAAGTGTATGAAATGAAGTCACAAAACTATATATTGGTAGATATAGAATGGATCATTTATTGAATAATGGAATACAGGCAAAATTTGGGTGATAGAAGGGACTTTTCATCAGAACAGTAGAGAAGATGCTAGGTAGCATGGTGAAGATGCGGCGTCTAACGCAGGGTTCATTAGGAGCGAAAAAGACTAAGTGGAATTATAGAATGTAGGCGAAAGCTCCTTCTCTACTCTTCTGATGAGATAATTATCATTATTATTATTTTCATTATTATAATTACCCTATAATTACCCTACAATTATTGGAATTATTACCACTTTTATAAGTAGTAAATTTCTCCTTACTCTTCCACCACGTCAACTATATGTATCCTTAAACCTTTTTCATCGAGTTATAAGCACCCATAAACATTGCCATCCTATCCTCATACCGCCCCATTATAACCACACTCCCTATATCATAACAGAAGAAACTTAGAAATATTGCTGCATAGTACCTAATCAATATTACAACCTTGCATTTAAATCCTCCCCCGCCCTAAAAAAAATTATAGGCGATTTTATAGCCGCTATTTTCTGTATAGGTTGCACCTGTCAAAAATACCACTCCATAGATAATAGACACGCCACAAGCCGTTAAAATAAAATTACCATGCAGCCATAATATACCTCCAATTTAACCCTAAAACATATACCCCTTAAACTCCACACTATGTTTAAGACCATATACATTTTATATATCATATATAACAAGCTTCTCCTTTATTTATTTAGAATTCAATAAAGCTTTCCCCAACATTATATAATTTCACATGGTCTTTTTCGCTTCTAATGAAGCCTACGCTAGACGCTGTGTCTCCTCCATGCTACTTAACACCTTCTCTACACTTCTGATGAGAAGCATTAGGCTTCGAAATGCACTGGCATAAAGAGTCCCTTCTATCCTCCAAATTTTGCTTGTATTCCATTATTCAATAAATGATCCATTCTATATCTACTAATATATAGTTTTGTGACTTCATTTCATACTCTTGTTTTCTATTATATGAATGTATATATATGTATATGTATATATATGTTTATATATATGTTTATATATATATATGTTTATATATATGTATTTATATATATATATATTTATATATATATATATATATTTATATATATATATTTATATATATGTATTTATATATATACATATTTATATGTATATTTATTTATATATATATTTATATGTATATGTATTTATATATATATATATTTATATGTATATATATATATATGTGTATATGTATATATAAATGTATATATGTATATGTGTATGTATATATATGTGTATGTATATATATATATATGTATATATGCATATATACATATTTATATGTATATATATATTTATATGTATATATAAACGTATATATTTATATGTGTATGTAGATATATATGCATATGTGTATGTAGATATATATGTATATATGTATTTATATGTATATTTATATATATATGTATATATTTATATGTATATATATGTATATATTTTATGTATATATATGTATGTATATATGTATGTATATATCTGTGTGTATATACATGTATATATATATGTATATATATGTGTGTATATACACGTATATATATGTATATATGCATATATATGTGTATATACACGTATATATATGTATATATGCATATATATATGTATATATATGCATATATATATGTATATATATATGCGTATATATATGTATATGTATATATATGTATATGCATACTTATGTATATATAGACGTATATAGATGTATATGTATGTATATATATGTATATATACATATATAGATATGTATATATATATGTATGTAATTTTTTGAAAAATAGAGATAGGCCAGACAATTAATCTAACAACGTAAAATAACGTAATTGCCGGAACCCTGTTGAATTTCCAATAGGGGAGGGGGGATGTTTAACTTCAAACGTAGTATATAAATGTGAAATTATAACAAATACTGAAACTAAAGTATATCTGAGGAGCACCGGAA
>NC_136493.1:72610949-72618449 GCF_053919585.1 Euprymna scolopes | reverse complement strand
TATATATGTATGTATATATACATATGTATATATGTATGTATATATACTTATGTATATATGTATGTATATATATATGTATATATGTATGTATATATACATATGTATATATGTATGTATATATACGTATACATGTATATATACATATGTATATATGTATGTATATATGTATGTGTATATATATATATGTATGTATGTATGTATATATAATTATATATATATATATATATATATATATATATATATATATATATATATATATGTCAGGTCATGTCATATGCTAGTGGTACCATGTAACCCAGTACTACCTGCCTCATAGTCGGGTCACCGGCGACTGAACTGGTTCCGCCCTCAGACTTGTTTGGTGAGGAGGGCGGCTAGTCTCCCTGAAGGAATAAAAACAAGGCCTTTCAAAGGCGAATTAAACCTATTGCAGGTCAGCAGCCAACTAGCACCGTGTATGTATGTATGTGCTGGGGTGGAGAGCGCTCCCTTAAACCGTGGTGAGGGCAACCTTTCTAGATGAAGTAAATCCCTCATTTAAAAAACGATATCTGTAGGGAGTGGGACTCGTCTGACAAGACGTTGCAATCATCATATACATGTATGTATATATATATATATATATATATATATATATATATACATGTATATACATGTGTATATATATGTATATACACTCGTTAGCAAAAAAAAAAAAAATTATACATGTTATTGCACTAAAAGCTATATTGAACAAAGAACAATTGAAGAAGGAAACTTAAATTAGACTAATAACACAGAACAAGACATTTACATTAATAAATGCTTAGGATGGAATCGCATTCCCTTTTGATTTCTTTTAAAGATCAATACTTTTTAGACATGCTCTCAACCAAAGTAGAACACTGTGAAGAGATGCTATTTCATTCGCTTTGCACAGCTTCCGACAGTTTGCCATTGTTCGAAAAGGTTCTTCCATTCAATGCACGAGATATTTTGGACCAAATATTCTCGATTGAGTTCAAATCGGGGCTTTGACCTGGCAAAAATATCACTTTAATTGAATTTTCAGAAAACCATTTTTTGTGACATTAGCAGTATGGGCATGGTCAGTATCGTATTGAAAAATAATGTTCTGAGATATTTCCAGCTTCTGGATACTTCGTAACAGTCCTCTTTCTAATATCTGAATGTATTCCTTTGCATTAATTGACTTCTCACATCTAATAAGTTCTACAACTCGTGCTGCAGTAAAGATCCCCCATAGCATTATCTCTCCATTCCTGTGTTTAACTTTCGTTTTTATGCAACTTGGTGAACATCTTTCTTTAGTTCTTCGATTGCACCATTCGGGTGCATCGGGAGCATCAATAAGACAAAATCTTGACTCATCTGGCCAGAAAATATTCCTGGACCAGTCTGTATCCTTCTTGCCATAATACGAGAAAAATCTCTTTCTATCATTGATGTTCTTAGATAAAAAATATTGAAAAATCGATTTGTGTATATGCATGTTGTCATGTGTGTTTGTGTGGGTTCTTTCGTATGTATGTTTGCATGCATCTGTTTGTATGCATGCTCCGATGTGTACGTGTAGATGTTTATTTCGATGTATGTGGTGTGTAGATGACTCCCAAAAGCTTTGCTACGGCAACCCCTCTGGGTGGAGCAAATCTCTGTAATAAAAAAAAATTACAAAAAAAACAAAAACATAAAGCAAGAGACCAGTACCCGCATTAAGCTGGTCTGCAGTTTGATTTGTTGCTGGCTATCTTGCTCATGCTTGTTGCTGGATCTCAACATTTTGAACCGAGAGAGAGACTTAGCTGTCGTACAAAGCTAAAACTCTGTAACATCATCTTTGTATTGATACTTCCTCAGGCATTCGTCTATAAAAAATTGTCCGTGGCGATGGAAAAATTGTCACGCGTGTAGCCCTGAAATGCTGGAAGCATGTAATAATTGATCTGCCATCATTCTATATATGTATGTATGTATATATGTATGTATGTATGTTAATATATGTATCTAATTATATATGTATGTATATATGTATGTGTGTATATATTTTTATTTATTTATTTATTGTGTATATATGTTTATGTGTTTGTATGTGTATATGTATATATATATATTTGTGTGTATGTATTTATATATGTATATGTATTTATGCACATATATGTATGCGTATGTGTGCATATATGTGTGTGCGTATGGGTGCATATATATGTATGTGGGTAACTTCATGTGTAAACATGTGTACGTATTTGTATGTGAATATGTATGTATATGTGTGTATGTATTTGTATATGTTTGTACATATGTGTATGCATATGTATGTAGATGTGTGCATGTGTGTATGTATATGTTTATATGTATGTGTTATATATATTGTGTATGTATGTATGGAGTTGTGCATGTGTGTATGTTTATGGGTATGTATGTGTACGTATGTGTGTATATGTATATATATATATGTATGAATGCCAAGGACCGTCTTTAATGTCATGTCTGCTTGAGCGTGTGGATTCGCTGGCAGGACTAAAAAAAATATTAAAAAAAAAAAAATAAAAATAAAAAAAAAAGGTTATCTTCGGGCTCATTGATTTTCACTGACTGAGGGAGTGGCACTCGTCTGACAAGACGTTGCAATCATCATATATGTATATATATATGTATATATATGTATATATATGTGTATGTACATTGTGTATGTATGTATATGTATATATGTTTACATATATAAATATTTATATATGTATATACGTGCATTTATATGTAAGTATATATATATATGTGTATATGTCTATATATACATATGTATATATATGTATATGTATATATATATATTTATATGTATATGTATATATATATGTATATGTATGTATTTATATGTATGTATATATACATATGTATATATATGTATGTATATTTATGTATATATATATATATGTATGTATATGTATGTATATATATGTATATATATTTATATATATGTATGTATATATATGTATATATATGTATATATATTTATATATATGTATGTATATATATGTATATATATTTATATATATGTATGTATATATATATATGTATGATTGTTGAGCTGGATCAAATCCGACGATATGAAATAAAATGGAGGTGGAAGGACCTGGATACTCAACGTTTCGCCCGATTTATGCGGGCTTCTTCAAGAGGGATGGTCATTGACCATCCCTCTTGAAGAAGCTCGCATAAATCGGGCGAAACGTTGAGTATCCAGGTCCTTCCACCTCCATTTTATTTCATATATATGTGTATATATTTATATAAATGTATGTATATATATATGTATATGTATTTATATATATGTATGTATATATGTATATATACATATGTATATATATGTATGTATATATATATGTATGTATATATATGTATATATATGTATATATGTATGTATATATATGTATATATGTATGCATATATATGTATATATATGTATGTATATATATGTATATATATGTATGTATATATATGTATATATATGTATGTATATATGTATATATATTTATATATATGTATGTATATATATGTATATATATTTATATATATGTATGTATATATATGTATATATATTTATATATATGTATGTATATATATGTATATATATGTATGTATATATATGTATATATATTTATATATATGTATGTATATATATGTATATATATTTATATATATGTATGTATATACATGTATATATATTTATATATATGTATGTATATATATTTATATATATGTATGTATATATATGTATATATATTTATACGTATGTATGTATATATATGTATATATATTTATACGTATGTATGTATATATATGTATATATATTTATATATATGTATGTATATATATGCATATATATTTATATATATGTATGTATATATATGCATATATATGTATGTATATATATGCATATATATGTATGTATATATGAATATATATGTATGTATATATGTATATATATATCTGTATGTGTATATCTGTATATATATACATATGTATATATATGCATGTTCATATGTATATATTTCTGTATGTGTATATCTGTATTTATATATCTGTATGTATATGTATGTATATTTATTTATATATGTATGCATATATATGTATATATATATGTGTGTATATATTTGTGTATATGTATGTATATATACGTTTTGTCTTATGTATATATACGTATATATGTTTGTATATATCTGTATATATGTATATATATGTATATATGTATATATGTATGTATATATATGTATATGTATATATATGCATATATATAAACATGTATATATATGCATATATGTGTGTATATATATGCATATATATGTACGTATATATGTACATTTATGTATACATGTATGTATATATATATTTGTGTATATATATGTATATATATATACTCGGGTTTTTTTATTCAAAAGTAATGGACTAATGAATTCAACGAGGTTGTTAGATAGTGCTCAATAAAAAGAGCTGATAATACTTGTTTATTGTTATATAAACATGGTTAAATCCTGCTGCTACAAATAGCCACTTGTTTCAATCAAACAACAGATATCATCAGGCAGCGACTTGGCATTGAACTTTTGAATAGTCAAGTCGCTGCCTGATGATATCTGTTGTTTGATTGAAACAAGTGGCTATTCGTAGAAGCAGGATGTAACCATGTTTATATAATAATAAACAAGTATATATATATATATTTTTTTTTTATTGTAGTTTTGTTAGTTTGAAGAGATCAAGGGGCTCCTTCCTGGTGCTAACACTTGATTCTATTACAATTTAAATTTATATCCGTGGGCTCTTTTAAGAATAGACACTGTTCCCTTTATGGCTGCTATGTGTATTTACTTAGCGCTTGGTTTTCCAGGGATTGATTCTAAGTATTTTTGGAGCGTCTTTTTTATTAAGCCAGTTGTACCTGTCACAACTGGTATAATGTTTATTTCTTTCAGAGACCATGTTGTTTTTAGATCATTTTTTAGGTCCTGATATTTTGTTATCTTTTCCCGTTCTGCTCTATTAACGCCAAAGTCGTTTGGAACTGTGACGTCGATAATGAGTGCAGTCTTTTCGGGCTTGTTTCATATTACTATATCTGGCTTGATGGCCTTGTCTTTTATGTATCTGCCTTCCTGTATGTCTTTGTCGTTGAACACTGTCACTTTTCCATTTGATGTTATCGGTGGTGGATCATGTTCCCAGATGTTTGACGACTTATCTAGTTGCATCTCTCCACAGATCTTCCAATGTAAGTATCTACATACTTTGTTGTGGCGTGCAGTGTAATGACCATCGGCTAGAAGGATCTTGAATCTAAACATTAGGTGGCTTGGGCTTTCAAAAGCTGAATGACAAAATCTGGATTGGTCGGTTTTTTGTAGACCAGCCATTTTCTTACATCTATTTGTGAGGAAGTCTTGGTCTTGTGCAGCTATAATTAATCGTTCTTCATCAAATGGAAATTTGTCACTTTTAAGCCATTGTAGTGAGGCCTCCTTGTCAATGTAGCTCTGGTTCAGTTTTTCCATGAACCTACCTGCTCTCTTATGTTGTTGCCATCCTTCTAGTCTTGTCTTCAGTTCCCTTTTCGTATACTCCTTTCTCTTCTTTCGGGCGATTAGGGTTGCTGGGTTATCATATTCTTCTATTGTGTTGTCCAGTGTGTTACCACTGAAATTTTCACCGAGCTTTGTAGTTGATGTCTGCTGGGGTAAACATTTGGTGTGATGTTCATTCATCATTTTTATTTTTGGGTCAGAAGAACATTTGATATATTGGCCTATGCTTACCACTGAAGCTCGGTATGCATGGTTTATTTCAGTGCGGCCTAAACCACCTGCTCTTCGTGGTAAGTACAGCCTGTCCATGCACTGATGTTTGTAAATGACTTTATGAAGGGCCAGCATTTTCCGAGTTTTTACATCAAGGCTATTGATGCAGTTTTGCGGCCAATTGATTATGCCAAATCCATAAGAGACAACCAGTATTGCCAATTGATTGATGGCAGTAATTTTGTTTTTTGGTGATAGTTCTGATGAGAGAATATTTTTTAAGTCGCTTGAAGTATTCTCCCAGCACTTTTTCTCTCATCTTTTCATGTTCAAGTGTCTCATTCTCCTCTACTCCCAGGTATTTATAGACAGCATCCTCTTCAAGGTCTTCAATAGAGCCATTGTCAAGATTAAGATGTTCTAATGCTGTCTTTCTTCCTTTCTTTATGGTGCACTTAGTGCATTTGTCGAATCCAAATTCCATGCAGATGTCCTCTGTATAATTTTGAACAATGCCTATCAGAGAGACAAGTTGTTTCTCGGATTCTGCATAGAATTTCAAGTCGTCCATAAAGAGTAGATGGTTTACTCTTTTATTTTCTTCCTTCTTTCTGCCCATGCTGAGATTGTATCCAGCATTGGATCGCTTAAGTAGCTTACTTAGTAGATCCATTGTGAGGCAGAAAAGGAGCGGTGAGAGGCTGTCTCCCTGGAATGTTTCTCACTTGATCTTTATGTTTGGAGTCTGTATCCTTCCTTCCATGTGCTGTAATGTAATTGATGTGCCCCATCTGGCCATTTGTTTTGGAAGGAATGATGTAATATCAGTGTGCACATTGTACAACTCCAAACAGCGAAGTATTCAGGAATGAGGTATACTGTCAAAGGCCTTTTTGTAATCAATCCCGGGCATTGACAGATTTCTTTGTCTTCTGCAATCTTCTAATATGGTTCTGTTTACAAGGAGTTGGTCTTTTGTGCCTAGGTTTTTCCTCGTACACCCCCTCTGCTCACTTTCAAGGTAATCACAAGCAATCAGATGGTCGTATGTTGCATCAGCGATTATCCCTGTTAGGAATTTGTAGGTTGTTGTGAGGCAGCAGATTTATCTATATTTGCTAGCCATGTGAGTGTCCTCAGTTTTGGGAATAAGTGATGTACTCCCTAGAGTAAGCCACTCAGGCGGCTCTTCATCTCCACTGATGATTCTATTGAATGCCTTGGCATAGTGATGATGAAGTGCGCTCAGTTTTTTCAGCCAGAAATTTGGTATTTGGTCTATTCCTGGGGTCTTGAAATTACTGCATGAGCTACCTTCCTGGAGACAGTCTCTGTGGTAATTTTTAGAGCTGGCATCTTTTCTTTCTCCTTGTTCTCCTCTTTAATAGTATTTATCCAGTTGTTTTCTTTATGTACTTTATTGTCCTCATAGAGTGGCCTCCAGAAGTTTTCAACTTCTTGTGTTGGTAGGGAACTCACCTTTATTTCTTCTTTAACGAGGCTCCTATAGACAATTCTTGGGTTTGTTGCAAAAAGTTTATTTATCCTTTTTGCTTCAAAGTTTTTGGTTTTATTTTTTATTTGTGCAGCTAAGGCTTTTATCTCAGCCTGATGTTCTGCCAACTTAGCTCTTAGCTTTGCTTGGTCTTGGAGGGAATAATAAGTTTTCAACTTATTCACCTTCTTATTTAGTTTTTTGCCTGGCGTTTCA
>NC_136493.1:72578449-72603449 GCF_053919585.1 Euprymna scolopes | reverse complement strand
TATATATCTATATACATATGTATATATATATTTATATACATATGTATATATATATTTATATGTATATATGTGTGTATATATACTTATATATATATGTACATATATATATTTATATGTATATCTGTATATATATATTTATATATATATGTATATATATATATTTATATATATATGTATATATATATTTATATATATATGTATATATATATTTATATATATGTGTATATATACTTATATGTATATATATTTATATATATATATATGTATATATACTTATATATATGTGTGTATATATTTATATATATACGTATATATATGTGTGTATATATTTATATATATATATATATTTATATATATATATATATTTATATATATGTGTGTATATATTTATATATATACGTATATATATGTGTGTATATATTTATATATATATATATATATATATATATATATATATATATATATATATATATATATATACTAGATGTACCCTGCCACGCATTACTGTGGCTCAATTTGGTGTAATGGAAAATTCTAATAAAAAGAGAAAATGCACGTTTCCTCTATTCTTAGTACCGCAACCCACTTCAAAAAGTAAAATAAAAAAGGCGAAAATGAAAAAAAAAAAATGATACTCTTGCAGAATTGGGTCCTGATCCTCGGGATTACCGTCAATCATGGCTTGGGCTCGACCAACAATCAGTGGATAAAGCTGAACGTAGCAAAAATGTTGAAACGCTAAATGTTTTTTTTTGTTTGTTTGTTTTCTGTATACAAAAATGTGAGTTAGTAATTGATATTTGATTGATGGGGTGGGGTTACTATACACAGATTCGAAAAAATTGTCCAAAAACAAATAAATGAAAGCAAAGTTATGTTTCTACCTAACTGGATAATTGTTTAGTGTTTGTATGCAATGTAATATGTTTAATCGGCTCGAAAAACAGAAATGGTTGCAGACTCTGTTGAATACGTTAAGTTTGGAAAAGTATGTTGAAAACTAAAAACTATAAAATACAGTTTCAAAACCCCACCGAATATATGTTACCATGACATAGACTGGCATAATCGGTAGGTTTGTGACAGTATTTTGTATAGTTTTTTAGTTTTAAATCACTTTCTCAAACTTAACGTAATCAATAGTGTCCGCCACCATTTGTATCTTTCAAATACACCGATAAAAACTATTTTTCGAGCCGACTAAACGTTACATTAAATAAAAAGGTTTGTATTACTAAATACAGATACAAAGAAGTTGTCAAAAATAAATATATAACAAATAAATTGTATCAAAAGCCAAGAAAAGTAAATGTTCTACCAAACTGGATAAGATTGTAGTGCTTTTATGTAATGTATAATGTTTAATCGGTTCAAAAACATGCAGTGTTTATCGGTATATTTGAAAAATACAAATGGCGGCAGACTGTATCGAACACGTTAAGTTTGGAGAAAGTTTGGGAAAATGAGTTTAAACTAAAAACTATACAAAATACTGTTAGGAACTCACTCAATATATGTTACTGTGATGTAGGCTGACATATAATCAGTGGTTTTAAACTTTTGCTCGATACAGATGACGACTTTTAAGAGTCCCTTTTAGTGATTACCTGGTTTGAGGATATTTGTACAACTAAGCGGCAAATCTGCTTTAAAAAATCCGGTATTATTTTACTTTAAAGCCCGTTTCACGTTCGTATATAACGAAATATTTTATTGTAGATTTTGGTGTGCTAAAAACGAATCTGCAAACCGTTTCCGTCGCAAAAAGAAAGTTTCCATGATATTCATGAAATTACTTTTTCGAAAAGTGGGTGATCACTTTTCAATGTAAATTTAACTTAGAATGAGCACTCACTTTCTGACCACCTGAGAGAGGGGCATTTTTCTGTGTGTTTCTTGGCTAAAAAGTTTTTGTTTGATTTCTTTTGCATGGTAATAACCCCTGGACTCTGGGACTATTTTCCATTTCACAGCCGTAGCCTTCGTTTACGCTATGCGTGAGCATAAACGAAAGCTGTTTAGCCAATAAACATGGGAAAAAATCCCCCCTCTCTCAGGTGGCTAGAAAGTGAGTGCCTATTTTTAGTTAAATTTACATGGAAAAGTGATCACCTACTTTTCGAAAAAGTAATTTCTTCATATCATAAAAATTATTTTTTTTTGCAACGGAAACGGTTTGCAGATTCGTTTTTAGCACACCAAAATCTTTAAAAAAATTTTGTTGTTATATACGAACGTGAGACGCACGGCTGTTTATGTAAAATTTAATTAAAAATCCCGGAGAAAATAGTTTTCAATAAAAACAGCAAATGAATTTGATAGAAAGAATGGATGCTATTTTTAAAAAATTTTGTGTGTTTCTTGGCTAAAAAGTTTTGTTTTATTTCTTTTGCATTTTGCAATTTAAACAGTAATTTTAAAGGATTTTCCAAGGGTAGAAAGAAAGCCCCCCCGCCCCCAATAATCGAAGTCAAAAAGTGCGTGATCATTTTACGTTAAATTATCATGGAAAAGTGATCCTCCACCTTTTGAAACTAACATTTCTTGATATCTTGGAAACTACTTGTTTGCCTTAATTATAAACGTTATTTTCGATTTCAGCGACAGCGAAAATTTATAAAAGTGGAAATTTTAAAGGAATTTTCGAGGGTAGAGTAATTCTTCATATTTACCTTTTTTTTCCAATAACATAAGAAATTAAGAATTAGACAAATTTATTTTAGGTAGGTTTTTAAAAATAAAAAATTAAGATAAACAAAGTGCACTTACCGATCCGCGCTATTTTTTAAATCGTATTTCCAAGTTTAATTAAAGTTTTATGATATGTTTTTTTATTAAATTGTAAGGTTAAATTACAAATATATATATATATATATATATATATATATATATATATATATATATATATATATATATATATAATTTAAAAAATAGGGAATTTTTTTTTTTTTTTTTTTTTTTACCCATCTAATAATTAGGTAGTTAAATGTTGTAATTCGAAAGTCGTCAACCTGGAGTGCACGTGAAAGGCTCATTTCTTCCGGAAATGAAATATGGCGGACAGTCTCGCAGTTACGAAACATATTTTTCATCTTATTTAATATATTTTTTATAATTTGCGATCTTAACGATCCTTATTTATTTTAATCTCATGCAAACATTCATAGACTTTACACATAAATTTTCTGAGAATTTGAATTAAATTAGTAATGTAGAAATAGTGTTATGGACTTTAAACGAACCAAGAATTACATTTTTATATATATAGATTTATACATATATATATATATATATATATACATATATATGTGTGTGTGTGTGTGTCTGTGTGTGTGTGTGTGTGTGTGTCGGTCTGTTTATATATATATGTATATACATGTTAATATATATATATTTATATATACATTTATATATATGTTAATATATATATTTATATACATATTTATATATATGTTTATATATATATTTATATATCAATATATCTATATATATATATTTATATATATATATATGTATATATTTATATATATATTTATATATATATGTATATCTATATTGTATATATATGTATACATATATTTATATACATATGTATATATATATTTATATATATATATATATGTATATATATATTTATATATATATATATGTATATATATATTTATATATATATGTATATATATATTTATATATATATATGTATATATATTTATATATATATATGTATATATATATTTATATATATATGTAGGTATATATTTATATATATATGTATCTATATTTATATATATGTATTTACATATATATGTATATAATTATATATATGTATATATTTATATATATATTTACATATATGTATATATTTATATATATATTTATATATATGTATATATTGATATATATATACATTAACATATATGTATATATTCATATACATATATGTATATATTTATATACATATGTGTATATATTTATATATATATGCATGTATTTTTATATATATGTATATATTTATATATATATATATGTATATTTATATATATATATGCATATATTTACATATACATATGTATATATTTATATATATATATATGTATATATTTATATATATATGTATATATTAATATATATATATTTATAAATATGTATATATTTATATATATATTTATAAATATGTATATATTTATATATATATTTATAAATATTTATATATTTTTATATATATGTATATATTTATATATATATGTATATATTTATATATATATATGTATATATTTATATATATATATATATTTATATATATATATGTATATATTTATATATATATATTCATATATATATATGTATATATTTATATATATATATATGTATATATTTATATATATATATTTATATATATGTATATTTATATATATATGTACATATTTATATATATATATTTATATATATATATGTATATATTTATATATTTATATATATATGTATATATTTATATATATATATTTATATATATGTATATATTTATATATATATATTTATATATATGTACATATTTATATATATTTATATATGTATATATTTATATATATATGTATATATTTATATATATATATTTATATATATATATTTATATATATATGTATATATTTATATATGTATACATTTATATATATATGTATATATTTATATGTATATATATATTTATATGTATATATATATTTATATATACATGTATATATTTATACATATATATGTATATAATTAATTTATTTATACAAACATGATTACACATGCTCTGTTCACTCATTGAGCACTATTTTGGTAGACACATGTTGTTTCATTGGATGTACTTCAAGGAAACTAAACTCTACTGGCTATATATATGTATATATAAATATATATATTATGTATATATATGTACATATTTATATATATATGTATATATTTATATATATGTATATATTTATATATATATATATATGTATATATTTATATATATGTATATATTTATATATATATATATATATTTATATATATGTATATATTTATATATATATATTTATATATATGTATATATTTACATATATATATGTATATTTATATAAATATGTATATATTCATACATATATACATGTATGTATGTATTTATATATATGTGTATATATTTATATATAAATATATATGTATATATATTTATAATTATGTGTGTATATATATTTATATGTATATGTGTATATATATATTTGTATATATATATGTATGTATATATATGTATATTAATATATATGTATATATATATATATATATGTATACATATATGTATATATATGTACATATATATATATATTTGTATATATATATGTATATATATTTGTATATATATTTATATATATATGTATATGTATATTTAGATATATGTATATATATGTATATATATATATATTTATATACATATTTATATACATATGTATATATATGTATATATATGTATATTTATATATATATGTGCATATATATATTCATATATATATGTATATATGTATATATATATATATGTGTATATATATGTATATAGATGTATATATATGTATATTTACATATACATATGAATATATATATTTATATATGTATATGCTTATATATGTATATATGTACATTTATATATATATATGAATATATATGCATGTATATATATATATTTATATATGTATATGGATATATATGTATATATATGTACATTTATATATATATGAATATATATGCATATTTATATATATATATATGTATATGTATATGTATATTTATATATGTATATGTATATATATGTATATTTATATATATATTTATATATGTATATATATGTATATTTATATATATGTATTTATATATATATGTATATTCATATATATATATGTGTATGTATATATGTGTATTTATATATATATATGTATATTTATATATATGTATTTATATATATATATATGTATATTTATATATATGTGTATGTATAAATATATTTATATATATATGTATATATATATGTATATTTATATATATATATATTTATATATATGAATATGTATATTTGTATATATATGTATATATATACTTCTATATATGTGTATATATATTTATGTATATGTGTATATATATTTATGTATATGTATATATATATTTATATATATGTATGTACATATATATGTATATATATGCATATATATATGTATATTTATATATATATATATATATTTATATAGGTATATATAAGTATATTTATGTATATGTGTATATATATTTATGTATATGTATATATATATTTATATATATGTATGTACATATATATGTACATATATGCATATATATATATTTATATTTATATATATATATATTTATATAGGTATATATAAGTATATTTATATATATATGTATATATATGTATATTTTTATATATATGTATGTATATTTATATTTATATATATGTATATATATATATATTTATATATATGTATATTTATATATATATATTTATATATATGTATATCTTTATATATATTGATATATATATATGTATATATATTATATATTCATATATATATGTATATTTATATATATATATAGTTTTATATGTATATGTATATATATTATATATTTATATATATGCGTATATATGTATATTTATATATATCTTTATATATATATGTGTATATTTATATATATATATTTATATATATGTATATATATGTATATTTATATATATATATTTATATATCTATATGTATATGTGTATACATATATGTATATTTGTATATATATATGTGTATTTTATATATATATATATGTATATTTATATATGTATGTGTATATATATATATATATATGTATATATATATTTGTATATATGTATATATATATTTATACTTATAGGTATATATATATAATTATACTTATAGGTATATATATATATAATCATGTATATGTGTATTTATATTTATATGTATGTGCATATATATTTGTATATATATGTGTATATATATATTTATATATATGTATATATATTTATATATTTATATATGTGTGTATATATATTCATATATATATGTGTATATTTATATATATGTGTATATATATTTATATATATATGTATATATATTTATGTAGTTATATATTTATATATATATGTGTATATATATTTATATTTATATATATATGTATATATATGTATGTGTATATATATTCATATATATATATGTATATATATTTATGTATATATATATTTATATATATATGTGTATATATATTTATATATATATATGTGTATATATATTTATATATATGCATATATATATTCATAAATGTATGTGTATATATATATTTATATATATGTGTATATATATTTATATATATATATGTGTATATATATTTATATATATGTATATATATATTCATAAATATATGTGTATATATATATTTATATATATATATATGTATATATATATTTATATATATTTGTGTATATATATGCATATATATATGTATGTGTATATGTATTTATATATGTATGTGTATATATTTATATATGTATGTGTATATATAATATATATATATGTGTATATATATGTTTATATGTATGTGTGTATGTATATTTATATATATAATTGCTTGAAATACGCTTACTTGGATACGTACATCTGTTGTTTAGGATTCTTAAGTATTTTCACGAACTGTTTTAGGTACAGATACGAAAGTTCTCTTCTTCCTATTTTTGATGATGATGACAATATTTTGTTTTTTTTTTTTTATTATTATTGCTGATACTTATTTTAATAGGCACATAAAATATCATAAAAAGTTCCTCCGTTGCCTTTATATTGTTGCTGTAATTACTTTGGTCGTTTTTATCTATCTATTAATATGATAGCGTATGTTATATATTTATTTTCTGTGCCACGCTTATATCCGAGTCGTTTAATCGTTACCACTTCCATTTTTCGTAATAAAAATGTTATCAAGAATTCTTCATAAGTTTTGGTTTCGGTTTCGATTATAACTGGTGACAATACAGTAATCTATTCTTTTTATAAATAATTTTTTCAAAAGTTCTTCATAAGTTGGTGTTTCAGTTTCGATTATAGTTGAAGGAACTCAAGGTGTATATTTATACATATATTTTTTTCATAAATTTTGGTTTCGGTTTCAATTCAAACTGCTGCACTCAAGCCGTATGGATATATTTTTTGTATTGTTTAAATCGCAACTTCATTAGATATAAAAATCGATAGAACATTAACTCTATAATAATATATACGAAATCTGCAAAAATTAAACTATCATATTCAAGCACACGTTACGATAGGCAAATAAGAAGCATAGGCCACCCACCCCGGTGTCAGTTGCTTACAATCGCCGGGGGACATGTTTATGTTTTATTAATTCAAACCGATGATTTTCGGGAAATATAATATTTTAACACAAAAAAAGGTTCAAACACATGTAATATTTGATGTATAATAATAAAGCAGATTTTCATAAACAAACATTTTCCAGTCAGATTTTATTCTAAGTGTGCTTATGTAAAATACAAAAAACGATTTTTTTTATTTTCACATTATTATTATTATTATTATTATTATTATTATTATTATTATTATTATTATTATTATTATTATTATTATTATTAATGTTACTATTATTATTATTATTTTTATTATTTTTATTATTATTATTATTATTTTTATTATTATTA
This sequence comes from Euprymna scolopes, assembly GCF_053919585.1. Lineage (NCBI taxonomy): Eukaryota > Metazoa > Mollusca > Cephalopoda > Sepiida > Sepiolidae > Euprymna > Euprymna scolopes. The sequence goes on along the minus strand of NC_136493.1, from coordinate 72,594,706 downwards.
TTATTATTTTTATTATTATTATTATTATTATTATTTTTATTATTTTTATTATTATTATTATTATTATTATTATTATTATTATTATTAATGTTACTATTATTATTATTATGCTACATTTAATTGGAATATCATAGCACGGTATGTATTACTCAGTACAGCAGCAACAGCATAAAAACATCAGTGACCGTCAGTGATCGCCCATACCATGACCTGACAGTAATCACCTTAAAAGAGTAATGACCGCCACGGTGTCCTTCACTGGATGACGGTACTTGACATTTGAAGAGAAACAATGTGTGCGCCAGTGCCCGCCAATGTCATGAAGTGACAGTAACAACAGTCGATTTCATTTCAGAACAGTCCAATGGAGTCCAACACTGGCCATGATCGATTATTGCAGAGGAACCTAGTGCATGCCAGTAAACGCAATTATCCGCCTCAATTTCATCAGAGCAGTCCAATAGAGGCTGATACTGCTCATGGCTGATAGTGACCAACACTGTATGCCGGGAACCAACAGTGACAGTTGTAAAGCTTCAAGGTCCACCTATAAACTCCAACAAATGTCTCAATACAGCACTGACTAACTTCCAGTGATCAGCACTCCCTTCTAATGGAGGCTGACACTTATCACCTCAAAACGGCACTAATCACCAGTAACCAACAGTGATGACAATCACAGCCAGTGGCTTCTGCTAGCTGCCAGACAATGCCAAACAATAGAAGCCAGATGATTTCATTTGGACCATGGCCGCCAGTACTCGTTATTTTCCAGAAATCGGCAGTGACCACCACTAGCAACCGTAGTTTAATTGGTTTTTGGGGGAGAGGGTTCTTTACGGAATATGTTTTGTAACATACTTTCACCAGGCAACGCCAGTATAGGGTCCTGCTAGTATATATATCTTAACCCATGATGGAAAATAAGCAAAAATGCAAAACACATTATCTATTTAACAATACACAAACCATACATCTAAAATTGTTAAAAATATCGGACGGATTTAATTTAAAAAAAAATGAAGACATATTGATCTGTAATAAATTTGCTTTTATTAATTACTAGCGGGGGGGGGGTACCCGGCGTTGCCCGGGTGTTTGTAGGTGTGTGTATGGAGGTGGGGGTAATTAATAATCCTGCTTGAATATTATAAAAAAGACGATGTAAAAAAAAAATCCAAAACCAAAACGGAAAAAAAATGGCATAAATAAACCTGTGTAGGGGGGGGGGGCTAAAGAATAAGCGAAGTAATAAAAAAAACGTTTGGTCGGGAGGAGGGATTGAACCCCGGAAGTGGAAAACAATAGCCACTACTTAACGGTCTCGGCCACGATTGCGAGTAATCGATTAGCGTGTTAAGGTAAAGCTTATAAAGCTAAAAGAAGAAGATGCTAAATGAGGTCATCGCACGATCGTTATTTTTAGTTTTCACTTCCCCCAGATGACGGTGGGAAGTGGGGGGAAAACAGCGAAGGCCGAGAACACAACGTTTTTCACTGTATTTATACTAAAATGCTCGACAAACAGAGGACATAGCGAAATAGCGCGAATCTCATAAAAGTCAACGTAAATAAATTTATACGCTACGCGCTTTTCTAATTCCTAGATATTATAATATAGGACCCATATACAGAGTTTTAAGCGATAGTATCAACCCCGGGAGCGCGTGCGAAAGAAGCCTTTTGAAGACATACACGAAATGGTCACACACATTTTGCCTTTTATATATATAGATTTCCTACAATAACACACACGCATCTAACAAAACGATACGTTATTTAAATTTTCCTTTTATATTCGACAGTGTTAGTAGCACGGATATAATTTGGTTCGCTTAGGTTTCTTTCTAATAATACTTTGGCTGCTAGTAATAATGTTAATAACGTCGAGACATTTTTCATTGCTAGCTTCAACGGAAGCGTGATCTTAAGCCATTGATATAAAATAATATTACGTCATTTCTCTCTATAATTCAACTGTCTGATGTCGGAAATAAACATTCGACTGTTTATTCTTATCAGGATACTGAGTAAACTATTTATTTATTTTTTCTTAATTTCCACTCCGTTTTCTATTAGATGCTCCATCCGTTTTCTATTAGATGCTCCATCCGTTTTCTATTAGATGCTTATTTTATAAGGATACAAGAGACTTACATGACTAATGAAAAACAAATCACCTAGTGATCGTCAATTGCTTGTTTTCATCTAACAACAACAAAAAGTGATTTATTTACAAATTACAAAAATAATTCTTTTATTTCAAAAATTAAAAACGTTTTTTTGCCGTTCATTTTAAATGTGTTCCTATTACTGCTGTTATGCTCTCATCCACAATATTTCTTTGTTTATTCATTTGCCTTATCTTCCCACACAGTGAAAAGCTGAAAACTTACGGTTTTTCCAATAAGAGTAATTATTTCCTTAATAAATACATTTTTTTAAAACTAATTACTAAGCGAGTCTTTTAGGAGTGCTTCCGTTTTTGGCAGTTTATAATAAAAGTCATTTCGAGTTTTGTTATATTTATGTAATGTCTTAATATGTTATAGACATTTCTTTAAATTTATAAAACATGTATGCAGTTTTAAAAAATATTTTAGATTTAAGTCACTTACGTGATATTCGAACTCAGGTATTGACATAGTAATATGTACTCTGCCTATTCCTTTTTTTTTCTTGTCAACCAATCATGTTTCTATTTGCGTACGAACAATCTCAAAAAACATTTGGAATAATTACAGAAAATTGATATGCCGTAAAAGAGGAAAGTATAACGAAATATATAATTGTGATTATTATTATTAGTAGTAGTAGTAATACTAGTAGTAGTCAGACCATGGAAAGCCGTTCCTGTCCCCATGATTTCAAATATATTCCTCAGAGAGGAAGTTGACACGGGTGGACGTGTCACACACTGGTAAAATTATATCAATATCAATCATTACAATTTATTTTTCTGTGTGGAGCTCGCTTACAAATATTCTTTGATTGAACAGAATTAATCGAAAAAAATGTAAAAAAAAACCACTTCTTTTAAAATTTTGCTTTCAAGAATTTCTAAAACCAACAAAAGCACAATACTAAAATTAGAATGAAAAAAAAAATAATTATATTTTCCTATGGAATTGACACATTCACTTTGTGACATCTTTCCTATAGTGAAAGACATTCTAAGGCGTTGGAATATTGTGTGCATTTTACTTATTTCTTTCTATTCAATGCTTTTCTTCTTTTTCCTTTCCTTTCTTATTATTCTTAAATATTTGTCTCATTCCTCATTCCACCTTCTTGTTTCTCATTCCTTCAACTGTTTTCGATTTCATTATCTTTAGCCATTTTGGTTTCCAATATCACACCACCACCACCACCTTCATGTTTTTCTATATTTGCAATATTAACGTCTTTACTCTTTATTTTTATTTCCATGAATAGTTATTTCATTAACTTTTTAAAAATTAAAGATCACACACACACAACTATATTGCCTAACAACATAGTGCAACACATGTAATTGATCACCAACATCGAACCATTATTGTGAGCACCGGGCAAACTCTGATTATCTCCCAGAACCCAAACCTCCTGGTGAAACATCAGCATCAAACCAAACATCTAGGACAAGCCTCTTACAAAAGGAAACACAAAATAAGTCTGCATAATGTATATGAGTATACATACGTTCGTGGTATGTGTATATATATATATACATGCATGTGTTTATATGCGTATATACGAGACATATGTGTATAAGGAATTCAATATAAGCTCTGTAAATTAAAATTTACAAAAATTTATTATTCAACAAGGAATACAAAAACTTTTTTAAATTTTCCTAATTTTACAGAGATTCCATGAATGGCTCTTATCCTCAAAAGAAAGTATTTAGCAAAGTATTTAATAAAAAGATATTTACAGACCGGATAAAAAAGAAAAATGGATAAAATTCTGAGGATGGAGTATAACTCTAAAATAGTTATTTGAAACAAATAAATGTTTATTTATTTTTCATAATATTGTGTTATAATTTGCCTTTCAAACATATCTCATACATATTTTATTTTGAAATTCAGTCAACATTTCTAACACGGAAATCATATATATAGTAGATATCTCACGGAAATCAATATATAGTAGATATCTCACGGCTGATGCAATTCTCTATCCATATAAAAGCCAAGTACGTCCAAGAATGGAATACTGCTGCCATATCTTGGCAGGAGCCAGCCTATCCTGCCTTGACAGAGTACAAAATAGACTTCGTAGCCTAGTGGGGGATGCCCTTTTCTCTTCCCTGCAACCTCTCTCCCACAAAAGAGACATTGCGAGCCTGTCTTTGTTTTATTGTTATTTCCATGGGAAGTACCTATCTGAGCTCCAATCTCTGGTCCCCCCTCGCCAATCTTTCACGAAAGACATCCGTCTAGTTGAAACCACTGTTAGTAATTTTCCCCACTATTTATCTGTTCCTAAATAAAAACGTAGATTCCATGAACAAAGCTTCTTTCTTAGAAGTGCACGCCTGTGGAACTCTCTTCTGTTTGCCTGTTTCCCACCTGACTAGAACTTGGATGTCTTCAGGTCCAACATAAATAAGTTCCTGATGAACCGCCCCCTTAAGTAAGACACTTTATCAGACTACTACGATATTGTCCCATTGATTACTGTACACCCAATAACCCTTATCCTCGAGTGGCCTCCGGGCCTTGAAAAGTGGTGACTTCCATGTAATATATATATATATATATATATATATATATATATATATATATATATAGTAACAAGTAGGTAATAATAGTATGTATATATATATATATATATATATATATATATATATAGTAAACTTTAATTCCAGCCATTATAAATAAAAATAATTTTATAAAATCAACAGCGCAATGTAAACTACCATGTATTGTAGACTAATCACTGTGGTTAAGTACGTGATGCTTCCTTTTGGTGCACCAAGGAAATTATACTGTTCATCGCTTTATTGCAGATCTCTTAAAATGCCAAAAAATTTGAAGGTTATCGAAAAACAAAAGATAGTTGCTGAACTCACAGAAGGATTGTTCCTCAAAGATTTAGCCACAGAGCTGGAAAGAGATCCAAGAACCTTGACCTCATTCTTGAACAACCCGAACACCAAATCCAAAAAAATAAGGGCATCAAGAGCAACCTTTCATATCTTGATATTCGGAAAATTCGTAGGGATGTCAACTGAAACACAAACAGCACCAGTGCTTCCGTTTTTGAAAAAGATCCAGGCAGGCCGGATATAATGTGTTGAATGAGACTGCAAGGAACATCAAACCTCTTCCAAGGCCTCCATTGAGCAAACAACATAAGGAAAAACGCATGGCTTGGTCACAGAATTACATGAAAATGGATTTCCAACAAGTTCTATTCAGGGATGAGCCCATGCTACTCTTGACGGTCCGGATAGATGGACTAAAGTTTGAAACCCGAACAGAACTCCGACCTTTTACAGAGTTCATCGCCAACAAGAGGGTGGAGGCATCATATTTTGACCGGGAATCATTGAGGATAAGTTGGTTGGACCATGCCGAGTGCCAGAGGGTGTAAAACTTACCAGCAATGCGTACACAGCCTTTTTGGATAATTATTTGTTGACATGACTAGATAACCTACCATTGTCACGTCGCTTTCAGATGATTTTTTATACATGACAATGTATAAAAATCCCATTCTGTTTGGGGCGACAGCAGCTTTCCTTGAATCTATGGTATTCGTTGGAGAAACTCTCATGACCTGAACACCGTGTTCTCCAGACCTTAATCCCATTGAATATCTCTGGTCAATATTAAAAAGAGTTGATGAGGGAGGAGAGCAATTTACTTCAAAGGATACCTTGTGGAGGAACATAGTTGATGTTGCTAGAGCCATAACTCCTTTTATGATCAAACAATTGTCTTCCTCGGAGGACAAAAGGTTGTTTTAAGTTATTAAAAAAAATGGGGGATATGTCGATAAATAATTCATTTATATGACAGTTATACCTAGGATTTGCTTTTGTTTATTATTCTTTAACAGAAACATATAATAAAAAGTAAAGTTCCCAAGATTAGACATTGTGTTATTGCTCTAAAACAACATTTTAAAAGACCTGCAATTAAATGATGGACAGTGTAAATTCCTCGATAAAGAATAAAATGTCATAACTCTGTGAATATCGCATGAATTTTAATAAGATTTTTGGAAATAACTAACCTTAAAGCAGTCGTTTGATTATATAATTTTCATTTTGTTGTGACGTATATTTAGTAAACTTGTTTCCTTCAATAATTACAAGGAACCATCTCTCCCCCCAATTGCAATGGCCAAAGACTCATTATCTGAAAGTACTTCTTATAAACTCCTCGGCCTAACGTTCACAGGAAATATGAGTTAGAACAATTACATTGAGAGCATTGCCAAGACAGCTGCGAAGAAGGTAGGCTCTCTCTACCGTGCTAGAAAGCTATTAACGCCTGAAAGTATCATGTACCTCTATAAGACCACCATTCACCCATGTATGCAGTATTGTTGTCATATTTGGACTGGTGCATCTGCTACTAGTCTCTCGCTCCTAGACAAGATTCAAAAGAGAGTCGCCAACCAGAAGTATTTTAATGGTAAATGCTCCAAGAAACTGCAAGCACTTGTACCCTCTCGACGTAAATACCACGACAAGCAGCTAAATCCCACCCCTACACAGTAGAGATCTCTAGATGTAATAGAGCCTTCTACTCCAGTAGTTTCTTTCCCAGAACTGCTAGACTTTGGATTTCATTTCCGGGTCCCTGCTTCCCCAACTGTACTGACATGCAGAAGTTCAAGTGTAACGTGAATCGAAATCTTGCTGCCCAACTCCCTACATAGTACCCCTGTAGCTCAGGTCCCTGGTAGTAGCCTCCTACATCAAAGTGGCAATGTGTTTTTTTGGGGGGTGAAAATATTTTAAAAAAAAAACATTTTTTTTTTTTAAATTGATATTTTACTAATCTGCAATAAAGCGATTGACATAGTTTATATATATATATATATATATATATATATATATATATATATATATATATATTACAAGGTAGTCACCACTTATCAAGGCCCGGAAGCCACTCGGGGTAACGGTTATTGTGTGTACAGTATGTTAGTGTTGGAGATTTGATAAAGTGTCTTACTTAAGGAGGCGGTTCATCAGGAATTTGTTTACATTGGACTTGAAGACATCCAGGTTGTAGTCAGGTGGGAAACAGGCAGCCGGAAGAGAGTTCCACGGGCGTACACTTCTAAGAAAGAAGCTTTGTTCATGGAATTTACGCTTCGATTTTGGCACAGATAAGGAGTGGGGAAAATTTTTGACAGTGGTTTCAGCTAGGCGGGTGTTTATCGTGAAAGATTGGCAAGGGGGGGACCAGAGATTGGAGTTCAGACGAGCACCTGCCATGGTAGTAACGATAAAACAAAGACAGGAGAGAGGTTGCAAGGGAGAGAAAAGGCCATCACCCACTGGGCCATGAAGCCTATTTTGTACTCTAAGGCAGGTAGGCTATTTTTAGCACCTCCTGCCCAGATGTGGCAGCAGTACTCCATCCTTGGACATACTTGGCTTTTATACAGATAGAGAATTGCATCAGGGGTGAGATATCTTCTGGAGCGGTAGAAGGATCCTACCATTTTTCCAGCAACTTTGGCAACTGACTTGATGTACGTATTTCATTTCAGGTCAAGGGTAAAGGTCAAACCCAGAAGCTTATCATGTATATGTATATATGTATATATATACATATATATATATGTATAGTAATAAGTAAGTAGTATACATTAGTAATAATATGTAATAATAATAGTAATAATATGTAGTAATAAATAGCGATATATGATAAGTAGTAAGATCTAGAAATAAAAATAATTTTAAGTCTTCTAAAAGTCATACTAGAATTGTTTGTAAGGACCTGTAGCACAGTGGATAAAGTAATTAGTAAAATTCAGTTGTAAAGTCACTCTTCTGGAGATTGAAATTTCAATCGTCAGTGCAAATTACTTAGGACTTCGACCCAGTCATGGTCGACAACACGAGAGCATACAACTCCCGAGGGTAAAATAAAGAGTTTTGTTCAAAATTCTGTGCAGATTTCGAGTTCTTCAAATTGCATCTGAAGTCGAAACGTTGTGAAAATTACACTCAGGATTACAACAATAGTCTGAAGAATCCAAATAATACCATTAGAAGAGCTCCTAATCACAAGATGAAATTAAATTCTCTGGACAGTTTTGCACCAATTTTACCTCTCAGTACGAAGATTAAAATCAAAATATAAAATAAAATATAAAAGATAATGAAACTAAACTTTGGGGAATCGTCATAGCAAATTTGATAAAAATCCGTTACATGATTTTTATTTTAGAAACGTCTAAAATTTAAGGCTTAAATAATTCTGGGAAAATTGATTAATCGTTATCTAATAATTATGGATAAATTTCAGTGTAAATTGGGATTGGTGTAGTTTTTAAATGGGAGGTTGTGTACATAAAATATTCTCTGAAGTTCTTTTAAAATACAACAAAGTAATTAAAATTTGTATATTATTTGGATTTTAATCCAATAGCTATTGTAACAAATTCTAAATTTTCACGAAACGTTTTGTCTTTCCAGTAACTGCACTAGTTTTAATATTTGTATTTTCCTTGATATAAAGTCCCTTCACCACTACTAAAAATTGTTTAATCTTGTATTTTGATGAGATTTTAACTTTTGTTGTTCAAAATATAACGCAGATTCAAATATTTTAGGCAAATATTTATCCTTTAATAAATTTCTAATAAGAACCTATCTTACAAAACTGAACCTTTTATCAGTTCATAACTTCAATTGTGTAACTCTGTTTTTTAATATAGTTTTTTCAGCATTGATCTTAATTATTTAGAAATATTTTGTTAGCTGATTTTTTTCAGTTTTATGCCAAAATTGAATCCAATCAGATCGAATGTGCATTTATAGCCAGCGTCCAATTCTGATCAATACTGTAAGAGTTCTTGTGCATGGAGTTCATTGTTAGGCAAGGGTTGCAAAATTAAAGCTACACAATCTTCCTAACAGCAATGCTTCATTCCAGTGGTTATAAAAGATTCAAGCCAGCTAGAAACAATGCCAGAATAAGAAAAGAAACATACAGCACATGGTATTTCCAAATGGTTAGCAATTTTAGTAATGACTTGGCTCAACATTGCTTAACTTTAATGATTTTACAGGAATTGGAGTATAAACATGATTATATGTATATGCATCAAATATGAACCTTAAATACCCTCTCTTACAGCTACGAAAAAAATCAACTTCCAATAAATCATATAAAATCAATCGTATGTTCTGTTTCAGCATTGAATGACACCTAAATAAAGATTTAATTTGTTGTAAAACATAAACTAAATCTCAATATTATGAATCTATTGTTACAACAGCAGATTATATTTTGAAAGATTTTTCAAAACAATTTTTGATTCTTCAAAAGATGACATTTTTTATTAATTTTATCTCCTATTATTTCTTCCTATAGTTTTGGTTTTTGATTTAAACAATTGTTTTTATTTCTCTGATTTTTTATTCATGATACTTTTTTAATCTTTTATTTATTTTGCCGGGTCTTCTTTTATTATTTTGCCGGGTCTTCCCTGACTGTGGCAGCCATTTTGCCAAAGGGCAAAAATGAGTAGGAATGGATTTGAAAAATAACAAACACTGGATTACCCTTTAGATATATTTTCATTTGACATTGTCACAACCCTCTCCCACCACCGTCATCATCACACACCAGTGGCCTTGCAATGGAGACAGCCCATCAATTGCGCTAACAGCTGGGTTCAACAGTTCTGCTAGGGGCCATATCAAAAAATGCATTCACAGAGCATATTATCTGACAACTCGGCCATGTTTTGTTCGGCTTGATGAGAAACAATAATAAAATCTGCCGACAGAAATTAAGGTGGAGGCAAAATGAAAGAAAACCTAGAATTCTTGTGGTTTCAGCCTTGGAATAAAGAAAAGACAACAGGAGTTTGGTTATCTGATGCTTGTAGCACCACAAACAATTTCTACAGAGTGTTCTGAGAGCTCCCCCATACAATATACAATTGTCTTATTCAACGTACAGTTTCATTACAGTATTGTAAAATATTATATTCCTGCCGGTGATCTGGTCGTTTCTGGTTTCTCTTTAATTCTCCAATCGTGGCTATCAAGTTCATTGTAAAAAATAATCCAAAAATTGGGATAAATGAAATGTATAACAGTGAATAATAAGTATATTTTATAACAAAAATATGCTGTCTGTAACTAAAACTATGTCATATTTCACAAAATGTTTTCTAGTTAAAGCATTTCCACAAAGTTAGCTATGTTAAGCGAGACCAAAGATGTCGTCTGGAGTATTACAGCTTGGATTTTTTCCTAATTTCAGGAAATAAATATATCAAGGTGCAAACACAAAATCGCCAAATTAAGAAATAGTCATTTTTGTAATAGAAATTTGATCATTTTCGGGAATCATTTTGATTTTTATAAATTTAAATCATAGTTATACAATCCTATATATATATATACTTTTGCACTGATTTTTCCGGGCTAAAACCTTGATATAAAGTTTCGCATGGATTCAAATACTTTATATAAAAAAGGCTTCCTTCAGTCTTGACAGACTATTGATACCCACGGTTAGGGTGCTTGCGCGGGAAATTTTTGTGGCAAGAGTTGCGCAATCTCCAACCACACCTCTCCTGAATCGATATGGTTGAATACCAGTAGCAAGTGGAGGTTCAGGACGACTGGAAACAATATAAGCGGAAATCACATACAGCATCTAGAATTCTCAAATGGTCACTCATCTGGTACTAGCCAGGCTCAACGTTGCTTAACTTCGGTGATCTGACGAGAACCGATGTGTCAACGTGATTATGCCGTATTAATTAAATTAAATATTTTATATATGAAGACCAAAAACACTAGGGGGGGTTTGGTAGGCAACATTTTTTAAACAAAAATATATACGCATACATAAATATATATGGAAACAATTTTTTGTTTACTATAAACTTTTTACACAAATATTATGCAAGTATAAATCATGTAGAACAACTGTATGAATATAATTGCGTGAAATAGTTAATAAAAGATGATTATCCCGTAAGAAAGGCGAAGAAACTAATAGGGAATTAATTAAAGTTAATGTTTAAAAGAATATGCAAATTAGCAAGATATTTTGCTAGTGAATGCAATTCCATAAGAAACTTGTATTTTCTTTTTAAATAGAGAACCGATTTTAATATGAATATCAATACACACACAAAAAAACGAATATATAGGAGTATAGATAGATATATAGATTTGATGGATGCGGTGGAAGGCCGCGGCTGCTACAACACACCTAACCCCACCCCTCCACCGTCTTCCTCAAATGTAAACACCGAATTTCTGTGAAATGTTAAACGGTATTCTACTCGGTAAATGTCGGCGCGTTACTTATGGAAAAACAGTTAATTAAACTGCAGAAGCACCTGTTTAACTACACAAATTCTATAATTGAATAACAACAAAAAGAAAACATAAAACATATGTTTTTGTGAACCGCTCGTGAAAAATTAATTGGATACTCTTCCCCCCTAAAATAACGAAAAACATTAAATATGCTTTTGTAAACCGCTCGTGAAAACTTAACTTTTTTAGATCAATTAAATGGGATTAATACAGGGTGACCCAAAAAAACGGGCCCCAACTCTAATTAGGCCCCGTTTTTTAGTGTTTTGACTGAATGAAATGAAACTTTGGTTATAACTAGTTTATTATATTCAAAACATCACATCAAACCACTAGGGTCTTTGACATTTTTTTCTCTGTTCTACGGCATGTGTTCTAGATGGTCTCCATTTAACTCCGTGCATTTCTTGAGGTGCAGCACGAAGTTGTCCATAACATTCTTACAGACCGAATTGGTAATGGCTCTCATCTCCTCCCTGATGGCTTCCTTGAGTTCCGTGATGGTTCTGGGTTTCCCTGTGTAGACTCTGTCCTTAAGAAAAAAAGAAAAAAATCGGGGTGGGGGGGTTAGGTCCGGGCTATGGGGTGCTCACTCAAAATCACTCTTGAGACTGATCACTCGGCTTCGGAAATTCTCTTTCAGCCAATCTCGGGACAAGTTTGAGGTGTGAGAACTTGCTCCGTCCTGCTGGAACCAGACTTGCTCATGAGCGACGGGTAGATGGTCTGGAGCTCACAGTTTAAGGTTTTGAGGACCTCCACTACCGCTCCTTGGTGACTGTCACTGCTGCGCCAGATTCTTCGATGAAGATTGGTCTGATGATGCCTCTGGCCGAGATTGCAGCCCACACTGTGCACTTAGGAGAGTGCAGGGGCTTGGTGGCTACTTCATTGGGTCTGAAGACATTTGTCTTGGAGTTCGCCTTTCCATCAAGATGGAAGTGGGCTTCATCTGAGGTCTAAAGGAGGTTAAGGAAACTTGGTGTCTCCTCGATTTTCTCGAGCATCTTGACTGCCATAGCCCTCCTCTGCTTCTTGTCTGAGGCTGTAAGGATCTGCAGCGTCTGTATTCTGTATGGGTAAGCCCTGATATTGTTCACCATCACTCTCCTGCCAGTCTCATGGGACATACCGAGAGACTGACTTCGCTTACGCAGAGAGCGTTTCGGACCTTGCTGGAGAGACTCTCTTACTCTTTCGACCAGCTCGGCTGTTCACTTCTTGGGACGTCCCGAGTGGCTTGGACGGTTCTCTCTGGCAGCGTTGAGGTTCTCCACGGTCCCATACTTCTCGAAGTGGTCCACCCAGTTCTGAATTCTGCTTTAGGATGGAGCCTTTTCACATTCGAACTGACGCATGAAACTGTCCTGGGTTTTCTTAAACGAGCCTGTCTTGTAGTAAAATTTAACACAGTGTATTCTTTGTCCCAGCTCCCACTGGGGTCTTGGTGTAATCATGGTGGTTGATTCTGCCATGTCCTGTAAAATAAGGGAATCGGTGAATAAATAATGGAGATATCACATACAGTGTACACGGGGCCCGTTTTTTTGGGGTGGGGGTCACCCTATATATATATATATATATATATATATATATATATATATATATATGTTAGTGTTTGGGACGATTAATTGGAATTAGGAATCGGAAAAATCGGAGCTTTTTGGGGTATCGAATTTTGAACAATTTGAGCCTATTTTCCGATGCCCAAACCGATTCCTTAAATTATTCTTTTATTTGATTTTGGTTTAAGAAATATCTTCCACTGCATGTAGTAATAATAAAATAATAAATGTTTATTGATTTAAACTTCCAGTAAAACTAAAATCTCTAGATAATCCCCTTACAAGTGTGTTTTTATGTTTGAGAAAATATATGCACATTTAAGATGTTTTTTTTACAGTAATCGGGACAAAATAACTGTTTTATAATAAAATGTTAAGAGATTTACCAAGAATCGGAATCGGGAATTTAGTACAGAATCGGGAAAAATATTGGAATCATCCCATCACTAATATATATATATATATATATATATATATATATATATATATATATATATATATATATATATATTTCAAACTATACTTTCGTATAAGCTGCATTGCCTGAAGAGGTCTCTAGTTACTAGCAGCTAGTGTACTAAAATATGCTCATGACTGTGTAGCAACATATTACTGCTTATGTAAAAACAAATAAAGTATATATATATATATATATATATATATATATATATATATATATATATATATATATATATATATATATGTTTCATTTCAGGTTAGCAGAAAAAAGATCAAAGAGCTTGATCATAAGTCATATCTGAGCTAATATTATTTCATTTAAATACAGTACTTCTATCTGCTAAAGATACCTAGTTTCATCCATTCGATCATCTTCGAATTAGAAGTCCCATACAGACACGCTTGCAGAGGATATCCATTGTCTCTTTAGACTATTAGGCAGATTATATATAAATGAATATGTGTATGTTCTTATTTTCCCACTAATATTGATAGCATTTAATAAGGTAAGCTCTTTATTCTTACAACAGTGATATAAATATTGAATTCTTTTCTCGTTTTTTAATCTCCTCCATCTCTGAATCCTGAAATCTCTGTCTATTGCCTCTTTTCAAACCCTGCCATATTTCGCCATTTCTAATTCCTTGTAATGCCATTCTGCAGACTAATTTCCCTCCCTACCACACACTTTCGATAGCGTTAAAGAGGCTGTAGCCTCTTCTTCCTCTCCCTCATTCATATTCTCTGCTTCCTCCGAAAAGGTAAACGATCGGCAGTGTGTGTCACTTATAAAATGCCGCAGATACATAAAAGCCTCTTATACGTTTGCCACTGGTCAAGATTCAAGACGTGTTTAGAGAGACAGAACGAGTGAATTCATATTTAAGAAGCATCATCCGTGGAATCATCTTATAAAACCAAAACGAATGTTTTCTATTTTGAATGAGTTGGATAAAGGCGGAATAAACCGTAAATGGCTGTGCCATATAAAAACCATTTATTATTCACATTTTTTTCCATGGAGAAAAGGTTATTTCCAAACTTTGAAATATAATCTATTAATTTGACAGTTTTAGCGCGGAAGAACGATATTGTGCTCCATGAGGAGTAGAAAGCCATAAATCCATAAGATCTTCCCAAAGTTCGAACGTATTCACATAGATTAATTTCTACTTAAAACATGGCATTGCCCAGAAATTAATAAGAATACTGTTCCCAGCCCATAACAACATATCATTTTTTATTCTCATACTGTTTTCATTTCTATCATTTTCATTTTTCAAAATGAAGTAAAATATTGTCCTTGCTGTTTCTGGGTGCTAGGTGCGATGTAGACCTCGCACTATTCTATATAAATATAACAGTACATGTATATATATGTGTGTTTGTGTGTGTAAATATCTAACAGATAAATTCTTACACTACTGGTCACATAACATTGAAATTCTCAGGAAATAATATGCATGCACCAAGGATGGTTTATAGCGAGTTATCTCTTCATTTACATACATGTATAACGCGTACAGACATCGGCAAATTTACATGAAAAATGTCCATTTGCACTAGCCCTAATTTTTGCTTTTATGCTCATGTGCATATTCGCATTATTCTTTCAAATCGTTTACTGTTAGACTAAATACAGAAAACAACATCAGACTTTGACATTCTGATTTCAATTCTAGCTGATGACACAAACTCATTTTTTTTTCATATCTTTGTGTTAATAAATAAGAAATGAAATCATACGAAAATTTTACTCGGGGTGGGTTTTGAATTCTAAAATCGATTAGACAAACAAATATTACTTTCAGATCCCAAATTCTAACGCTTCTGGATGCGTTTTTCCTTTATTATTATAAAAATAAATATTCCAGACATGAATTCAAAAATACGAAGACATATATCTATGTATCAAGCTATCTCTCTCTCTCTCTCTCTCTCTCTCTCTCTATATATATATATATATATATATATATATATATATATATATATATATTGTGGTATATTAAGGCAGCATTTTCTCATTTAGACAAATATTATTGAATAGCACTGAATTATTCTGTTTTACAATTTTCCTTTTTATCTTCTCCATTCTCCGAATAGTCCTTTTTGTGTTCTTCTCGAAATTGTGTATGTTGGATCCATAATCGCGAGCGCTTTCGACAGAAGTACTTCTATCATCCTCAGGCATATAGTAGATATAAATGTAGAAATTGTATTTTAATTTACTTATATATACATTTTTTCCTAGTTACGTGGTAGCTTGTTACACGTTAGGTGGGCGGACTTTTTTCTTTTCTTTTTTTTATATATATTAAACACATTTATATATATAAACACATGTATACATTTTCAAACATTTATACCAAACATTTCATTGTAACAAGCTAACACGTGACTGGGAAAAATGCATATATAAGTAAGTAAATAAAAAAAAATTCTACATTTATTTCTACAATACATGTAAATATTTATATATATATGTATATATATATATATATATATTTACATATATTTATATATATGTATATATATATTTTTATATACGTATAGGTATATATATATTTATATATATGTATATGTATATATGCATATATGTGTATATGTATATGTCTATATGCATATATGTGTATATGTATATATATGTATATATATATGCATATATACATATATGTGTATATTTATATATAAGTATATGTATATATA